>NW_019671973.1:4153-4791 GCF_002708625.1 Rhizopus microsporus ATCC 52813 | reverse complement strand
ATACAACACACGTAATCTTATCATGTATGAGTTCACTCTATTCATACCGATTACAATCGTTTATCTCAATATCAGTCCTTAAGCAGACATTGTTCTACGACAAGAGTCATCACCAAGCTGTGTATTTTTCTAAATACAGTGACTCAAAAAATTGCCCACATGTTTACGTGTTTTTAGTTCAACGAAGAATCAAGGGACATGGATCACTTAGAAGTGCGGCATATTGTATATCAAACGAAAGCCTAGGTTATTGGCTATCGAATGGTGTATAGTACATACCAGCCACATACAGTCGGAGATAGAAACAAACGCTCAAAATTAAAAATTTATGTGGGCAATTGTTTGAGTGGGTTATCAAGTCGTGAGATTCCTTTATTTAATATTTTGTTTCGCCTCCTTTTGCTTTTATTACAGCTTGTATGCGTTCTGGCATGGAGTTAATATATCTTAGGCACATGTTCTTGTCAATTTTGTTGTTCCATATGTGCTCTACACGCTCCCAAAGTTCCAACATACCCTTAGGCGGTTCATCATACTTAGCAAGCTCACATTTGACGAAATACCACATGTTTTCGATTGGATTTAGGTCAGGAGAGTATGCTGGCCAGTCTATAACCTTAACTTCATTGCGCTTAAGC
>NW_019671973.1:0-1143 GCF_002708625.1 Rhizopus microsporus ATCC 52813 | reverse complement strand
GCACAACCTACCTCTGACAGTTACAAGAAAGGTGTACCTCAGTAAAAAAAAAAAAGATCTTCAACCCTAGTCACAAAACCGGCAACATAGACCTCCCTACTTTGGGCCCTGCGCATTCAGCGGCAAGGCAAGCTACAGCTGCCAAATTTAGAGCATATGTAGTGCGCGAGTAGTAGATACTTATGCTCTATGCACATAGCTATACAGTGTACCCAGCTGCGAATACTGAGAAAAAACCCAAAAATGAGCAAACATGTTGTCAGTTTTGTGAGTCACTGTATAGGATCTGTCTCTAAAAAATTATAAAACATTATACTGTCAACTAATCGTCCTTTCATCTTTGCAATTGCCATCCTTTTAACATTGTTTCTTTTCTATGACAATTGTTACTCAAAATATAAATAAATTTGATTGGCTCTTATTTCAAAACCGTGAATTTTTCGCGGTTTATGCACGGTTGGCACGGTTTTGTGCGCCATAGTGCCCAGGCTTGACGAACTTGGTAATAATAGCGTTAAGTGTCTCCTTGTTTCGATTCTGAACTGTTACAAGAAAGCACTTTCGCTCTACAGTCTTTTCGACCCCACCAACGACCCAAACGCCTTCCACATGATGACCGGTGTGATTTTTCCTTTTTCCAAACTTTGACTCGTCAATTTCCACTATGATGCGTGAGCCATCAGCTGCAATTCCGCCTAAGAGAGTGAAAAATTAATAATTCATACCATTCGAAAGCATATACTTTGCTAGAACATACTAACTTGCACATCATCACCACGTAAGTCTTCCTGCATTATTTGGTACCACGCAGTTAAGCTTTTTGCCACCGTCTTAGGCGTAGTTTCAGCCATACCTGCTATTTCCATGCGCCTAACCTTACGAAGCCACAGGTATAAAACATGTAGGACCACATCAGCACCAATTTTTCTTCTAAAGAAGAAAGTATCCGAGGTTTGACTACGCATGGTACCACTACAGCATTTTTCACCAGTCGCTGAATTAATGACAATTCCACTGCAGCGCCAAACAAATCCAAGCCTTCCTGCTGACCGCCATTGCAGTATAGAACCTCTGTCGTAGAACAATGTCTGCTTAAGGACTGACATTGAGATAAACGATTGTAATCGGTATGAATAGAGTGAA
>NW_019671972.1:3754-5360 GCF_002708625.1 Rhizopus microsporus ATCC 52813 | reverse complement strand
TAGTTGTTCTAGAAGTATTGTTTTCCATTGTTCTAATGAGCGACAATGTTAGCAGACATATTCGAATCAAAAGAAACATTATTCATACCAAATTAGTTCAAAATGTTTATACGATGAGTAAAGAAAAGAAACGCTTAATGCGATGAGAAAAGGGGAAATGTTTATATTCGAAAAGAAAGGAAAGAAAGCTCATGCATGCACTTTCAGGAACCAAGTGCTTGTCGCGCAGGTTCGATGTTCGATTCGGAAAAAAAAAAGCATTATAAAAAGGCAGTCAAATCATGTGATGTTGCATATTTTTTTTTCTAATTCCAGTACATATAAATGTGTTATTATAATCTTCGTTCTATAACATTCCCGAGTATCGGTGTTAGATGTCGAGTCCAGTGCACAAAATACAGTGACTCCAACAACTGGCAACATGTTTCGCATTTTCAACTTTTGGCACAGACTACTCGCTCAGTTCTTATTGTATCGCTTCGAAACTTTGTATGAGCAGTACTACACTTGTTCGGAGTCTGTATACTAAATTTGGCGCATACGTAATACAAACTCAGCCACCTAGCGCCTGCTGAGTTCGGTCGATACATGTTGCCAGTTGTTGGGCGTATGCCAGGTGAAACATATCCGGCATCATACAGCGCTCTAAAGTTGTGGTAGCTTTTATATCCCAACTTTACTTGATGTAGGTTATGCGTAGAGTGTTAGACAAACAAGTCGTGCAATCGATAGACGATTCGTGATACTAATAATGTCTTGTCTAATGTAGTATGCGTGCAATTTCCAAATCTGCAGAGGATGACATCCTGTCGCTCCTATCAACCAACTTATCTTCAAGAAAAATTACTAAACGGGCTGGTGTTAGCCGCACTTTCATTGATAGGCTCAGAAATGAGCGTTTGCCTGGCCTTAAAGTCAGCAAAGGTGGTCGTCCTCCTGTACTGAGTGATGCTGACAAGCGACTTTGCGTTCGCAAGGTCATGGTATAAGGTGTGGAAAGCGCCGTTGCCGTCGCAAAGCAACTAAAGGACGAACTTGGTATCAATGTTAGTCCTTCAACTGTCCGTACGGCCTTGGTAGACGCAGGAATCGGGGCGGTAGAGAAGGTTAGTAAGCCGCTCCTAACCGCTAAGCATCGGAAAGCCAGGCTTCAGTTCGCTAAGCGCTATCAGCATTGGACAATTGAAGACTGGCGAAGGGTCATTTGGTCAGACGAGACGAAAATCAATCGTTTCAACTCGGATGGACGTGCTTGGGCATGGGTAAGGGATGGTAGCAGCTTGCAACCAAAGCAAGTGAAGCAAACCTGTCGTGTTTACATAGATCACACATCTCTTAAGTCTCTATTTATTCATTCTCAGCTAATAGACGACGTCAGACATTTACAGTCGTCATCCCTCATATATATTCAGGTCGTACCCTCATTTATTAGTTCCTCTCTCAGACTTATAATAAAAATAGTAATTGTTAGCTATTGACTCTTCACTGTTTTTCAACTATATAAGCACAAATATCACAAAACCGTCAAGCATGGTGGCGGTTCCATCATGGTTTGGAGTGCGATTTCAGTTGCTGGTCCTGGTTGGTTGTGCAAGATAGATACAAC
>NW_019671972.1:0-1606 GCF_002708625.1 Rhizopus microsporus ATCC 52813 | reverse complement strand
CTCCGAACAAGTGTAGTACTGCTCATACAAAGTTTCGAAGCGATACAATAAGAACTGAGCGAGTAGTCTGTGCCAAAAGTTGAAAATGCGAAACATGTTGCCAGTTGTTGGAGTCACTCTATATTACTTTAAAAGACGCTGTGAAAAAAAATTAATAAACATGTACTAGAGATGGCAGTAGAACGTGTCAGTTACTAGAAATAGCTACCCATAAGTATTACAAGCAACAAATTTGGCAAAAAGTTGCATTACCATTGTACAATTATATTGGCGGAGTTTCACGTATATCGGGATTTAAATGACAAAGAACAAGGCGGGGACCTATCTTAAATATTAGCCTATCCACGCTACTATTCAGTGCTTAAATACAATATCTAGAGTTGAACCTAATGCTGCTATAAGATCTGTTACACCTTAATCAAATATAGTCAACTCAGTTTGTCATATCCGAACATATTTCACGCTTATTGAAACTAAGGAAATTACCCTTACAATAACACTTACTAGCACATAACATCATTTCTTGATTCAGATGTCAAAGTAGTAAAACCAGGAAACCCTTAATTAAGCTACTTTACCCCAGAACAACTGTTAGACCCACAGTAAACTTGAATAGTATAAATAAGAACTACTCTTGATCAAATAAAAGATTAATCCAGTCTTACTGTATCTTATTGTCTATTACTATTTTTATATTATCACACAGTTTAAATACCTCAGCTTCTTAATATATAATTATAGATTGTGCTCCCATCTCTTTTCTCTTCACTTTATTCTAAATAAAGATACAACACAGCCTCATCGTATTTTCTATTTTGTTAAAATCTATCCAAACACAAATACAACAGGAGGTACTTTTAAAGTTGGTAGACATTTCGGTAGATGATACAAGTTTAATAACTGTATGAGCTATTATGGATAAAGGGTCATAAAATATAAAATATTATATGCGACTGTTTCTTTCCAGGGCGATTTAATCTTTTCGGTGAATTAGGGAAAAACAGCAGTAGCAGAAAATAAAAGTGCATCTATATAAAAATTTTTTATCCAATTTATTTATTATGCAATATTTATCTTTTTTATAAATAAAATATTTATTAAATTTATAATGCAATTTTTACTGTACAAAAAAAATATTTTATTAATCAATATTACGAACATATTTTATTAAATATATTTATTTTGGCGCACAAAAATATACGTGGGCATAAATTGAACATGGAATGTCTATTGTTTGTCTGAGTTTAAAATACATTACCAAACTCTTCAGTATATTCAACAACGTCAGCTCTTACTCCACGAACATGAGCTCATATATCCCGCTTTTTTAAAATTTACTTTTGTTCATTGGACAAAATAAAATAATACAATGCACTCTATTTTGCCCAGTACAAAGATAAGAGACAAAAACTAGTAAAAATAAGAATAGAAAAAAGGACAATAAGTCACTGAAACTGAAATATATGATAACTTTATTTACGATGAATAAAACAATGGTATTTATACTTTTCAACATCTACAATCAACAATGATAATTGGATATCATGAGCGTACCTATAAGCGTCCAGCTACAATGGGAATAACTGGGAAGAACCTAACTAGTATT
>NW_019671971.1:6187-6807 GCF_002708625.1 Rhizopus microsporus ATCC 52813 | reverse complement strand
GAGAGAAACGGATCTTGACGAAACCGTCGAAGTGGAGGAGGTGGGGCTTGATGTGCGATTAAAACTGTTGACAGAGCGAGATGAACGAGTAGCGGCCATTCTGATTGTTGTTGTTGTGGTAGTAAGTGTTTGACTTATTGAAAAAAATGTGATATTTGTGCTTATATAGTTGAAAAACAGTGAAGAGTCAATAGCTAACAATTACTATTTTTATTATAAGTCTGAGCGAGGAGCTAATAAATGAGGGTACGACCTGAATATATATGAGGGATGACGACTGTAAATGTCTGACGTCGTCTATTAGCTGAGAATGAATAAATAGAGAATTAAGAGATGTGTGATCTATGTAAACACGACACTTACATTCGCAGACAAGTCATTAAGGGTGATTTGAAAACTGCCAAGGCAGTCCATCAGTATTTGACCGAAGCTGGATACTCCATTGGCTATTCTGCTACCCTTAAACTGCTTAAAAGTATGAACTTCCGTGCTAAAATCAAGGTCAAGAAGCCTCTGCTGAAGAAGTCTCACAAGGAGCGCCGTTTAGCCTGGGCAATTGCTCATAAAGATTGAACTAGTGATGATTGGAGACGAATGGTGTTCAGTGATGAGACTAAAGT
>NW_019671971.1:4996-6087 GCF_002708625.1 Rhizopus microsporus ATCC 52813 | reverse complement strand
TACCCTTCCAAGTTTGCACATCTACTGGGCTATACCGCGACTAGTAGATGAAGGAGTAGTATAGGGGGCCAAGGGAAGGCAGGATGGGTGACTGGCCACGGGGAGGATGTGTAGAACTACATGATGAGAAAGATATCCAAGGAAGGCAAGGCTGTCCAAGTTGGAGGGGTATGGCCATGGAGGTAGGAGGCTTTTAAAAGACCAAGGTAAGGACAGGTGGGTGGGTCATCGGTCATCCAGCTGTGGGTGTCTCTCCTTACCACACACCCACTCCAAAGAGTTCAAGTGCGGGCCATGCTGTTTAGTCCGTGCCGGAATTGCTGGGAGAAACTTATGTTTTTTAGGCATGACAAAAAGATGATACGTTAGCGGTGTAAAAGTGTGAACTAATCGATCGGTTTATTCTTGGGTTCCGAGACTTAACCTTTGAATAAAACGTTGTATAAATTATTACTCAAATTATCTGTTCTTTCCTCAAGGTACAATAGATAATTTATACAAAAGAAAAAGCTGTTTATTAAAAATATATGCTGAGCATTTATTATAACTTGTAGCTGTACAGACTCGATTCTGTCCTTGAGGCTGCTTTTGAGATCACGTGCCTTCTACTTTAGGAAGGAGAGTTTTACTTATAAAATTTCTCTTCTTGTCAAAGAGAAGTGGTCCTGTGGCGTAGTTGGTTATCGCGTCGCCTTTACACGGCGAAGGTCTTCGGTTCGAACCCGGACGGGATCATATGTAGCATATTTTGCTCAGTATTTTTTGTGTTGAAGTGTCGTGCTTGTTGTAATCAAGTGTCATATCTTTTGATTCTATTGTAACTACTATTTTTGGGAATTTGTTTCAGAGGACGACATTGTTGAAGGATCAAGTTGTCAAAGGACGAAGTCATCCCAAATAGGAAACCAACAAAAAAATAATATAGTATAAATAACATTATCCTCTACAGCAACAAACCTACACTTTTAGCATCACATTTACTTTTATTTTTATTATCACTTTTATTCTTACAATAAATTCTTATTGTACCTCTTATATAACTCTTTATTGATTCATAAAAGTCCCTTGAAGTCACATTATACTTCATTGTA
>NW_019671971.1:0-756 GCF_002708625.1 Rhizopus microsporus ATCC 52813 | reverse complement strand
CATAACAGAACCCACATTTACACTATTGTAACGATGATGACGATGAAGATGCGGTGTCACCCACCCACTGTAGCACTAATAACCATTGTAAGGAAAAAGCTCAAATATCTTTTGTTACGCCAATTACCGAAAATGGAAACACACTGATACCATTTTTGGTATATGCCACCAGTACCATTACCACTGCATGCATATGCAAGTTTTAATCATTTTTATTATTTATTATAGTTATATATTATAATTATTATTATTATTATTATCAATCGCATATTTATCAATATAGAATTAGTATAAATATCCCCAAGTTATTCATGGAATAAACAACATCGAAGAATCATCTAAGAATCATCTTATCTTCAGATCACAATAACCTCTATTCTATCTTATATCTTAAGCAACAATTGCTTAATAACATTTTTATTTTACTTTTTACTTTATCTCACAAGACTTACACTATGTGAAAATTTATGGACAACCTACCCTAAAATAATCTTTGACATTTTTTTTTTCTCTTCTAGTCCAAAAGGTGCACAAGGCAGGTCTATAGGAGACAACTCCGGGTAGTGTATATTATGTTGCTTGTGCATGAAAATGACCAGAGTAAAATATGGCTGACAAAGAGAGGGGATAAGTACAAAAGTTTTTTAAGCGTTGCTTTATAAAATAGCTAATATTTATTTAATAACGAGTAAATTTTCCTTTGGATTTAATTACGGCAGCTATGCGATCAGGCATGCTGTCAATGTAGCTTCTACA
>NW_019671970.1:1404-3229 GCF_002708625.1 Rhizopus microsporus ATCC 52813 | reverse complement strand
CCATTTCATGAATAGAAAGTCAACGGCAATTAAGTAGACCCCCTAGTTTAATACCCCTACTACCACCCCAGTAATTGTTCCTGTTTTTAAAAATTAAGAGGATGTATTTTCTGGGTGAACACAACTTTCTGGATGTGACATCGAGTGTAAATCCTGGGGGGTCTACTTAATTGCCGTTGACTTTCTATTCATGAAATGGTTACCGAGGATAAATTCCCCTGACATAAACTTGGATCACCTCCAGTGCAAGACGGGAATAGAGTAATGCTGCATAGTGACTTATTTTATAGTCAGTAAGCGTACAATGGCTATAAGAGCCTTCATAAAAAGTCCTAGTACAGTTATATTAAATTTTTATTTATGTTTAAAGCCAATTAAATATCGCAATTAACGCAGCCTGCTTGAGCGACGGATAGTAGTGGCAATTCGCCTTACTCGATTATTCTCTCTTGATGCTGCCCTGGTCTCTTGGTTTTCAGGTACGACAGCCGATTCATCCGAAGAAATTAAGCCAGCTGAAAGTCCTGTGCGGCTTGCAGGTGGTAACCAATCTTCATCGTCGGTGTCATCTTCACTTGATGACGCATCAGAGTCGTATCCAGGTTGCAGCTGAAATGGCTCACGTACAGCTGGTGGAGCAACACCATCCACGCTTTCAGTAGACGCTTGAGAATTACCGTCCTCTGCCCGAGTGATCCAATCAAAAGCTTCGCTGCTACCTGCAGTAACCCTAGCGTCAAAGGAGACCTCCCTCAAGCAACGTTGCAAACCTCTTGTGAGGCCAGTGAGACGGTTTTCGTAACGCCAAAGATACTCGAGTAAACGTGAAGGACAATGACCAATAGTGCGGTGACGAGGCTGGACGAATGCCTTTACTTCACGCCATAAGCCTTCGATAATGTTAGTGTTGATGAACCCTTCGGTATGATTTCCACGCACCTGATCTCTAGTAGCAAAACCAACAGAATGATTGACCACCTCATGACGGCTGAAGAAGAACTGATCAGGACTATAATCTGCGGAAGCGAAGACGTTATTTTGAAGCCGGACATCGTTTGGATGAAGTGCAGCATAAGCTCTCCAACCATCGCTACGAATAACAGATCCTCTCTTACAAAAACGGTAGAGTATAGGAAGAAGCGTAGCAGAGATCCTATTGGGGACGGCGCAAAGCATGCGACGACCAGCAGTATATTTCTCCCTTGCCTGACTTATGCCAGTTGATGGATCAGTATACGTGTAAGTGATACCTGTACGGAGCGCTTCAACCATACCAAAGACCCAGACACCTTCTCTACGAGAGCCATGATTATACTTACGCTTGCCAAATTTTGACTCGTCAATTTGAATATGGTCACAGCGCTCATTATTGCCCAATCTGTAGTCACCGAAGTACCGAACAAAGTCTGAATGCATAAGCATTTGAGCGTCAACTGCAATTTGTGCAACAGTAGGACGACTGATACGAACACTGTTAACAATACTGATAATGGACGCTTTTTTGAAGTATTCTAACAAAGCAACATACACCCTGTTAATATCGGCCTTCTTCCTGTAGAACATGGAACCCTTAGTTATGCTTTCTTGCCGGTCGTGATGTAGACGAGGCGACGAAGGAGTACGACAGCGATAGTAGAATTGCTGCTTGCTTGCACGGAAAGTGAGAACCATCTCGTTAGGAGTGGGTGTGGGGTAAGGAGAGACACCCACAGCTGGATGACCGATGACCCACCCACCTGTCCTTACCTTGGTCTTTTAAAAGCCTCCTACCTCCATGGCCATACCCCTC
Source organism: Rhizopus microsporus ATCC 52813 (assembly GCF_002708625.1). Lineage (NCBI taxonomy): Eukaryota > Fungi > Mucoromycota > Mucoromycetes > Mucorales > Rhizopodaceae > Rhizopus > Rhizopus microsporus. The sequence continues at coordinate 1,440 of NW_019671970.1, read as the reverse complement.
CGACTTGGACAGCCTTGTCTTCCTTGGATATCTTTC
>NW_019671970.1:0-634 GCF_002708625.1 Rhizopus microsporus ATCC 52813 | reverse complement strand
AAGGCCGCACACGCTACTCGATCTAGCAAAGGCACCAATTGCTACCCTTAAGTGTCTATAGTAGGTGTTACTATTACAACTGTATACTCTGTCCTCCTTTTACTTACTGCCAGGTTGCCTCTTCGGTAACAACAATTTGGGCCTCAGCTATTCTGTCACCATCAACGGGTATACGAGAGCCAAACGCAGCCACAGTTTGTCCAGCGATACGACGACGAGATTGTGAGTTTGATCCATTGAATTGCGACATGGTAGTAAGGATGGTATGAAATATAAGGAGATATACGAAATTGACCTGGTTATTTATATACAGTGACTCACAAAACCTTTCAAATGTTTTGAGTGTTTCTACGTTTTTAGTAATTGTTACGGGTAGAATGGTCACAGCGGCTTGTGCATACCACCATTCGAAATCCCAAGCCTCGGCAATTTAAATAAGTATAAGCGCGTCACAAATAGTGACTGCTACTGGGAAAGCGCAAGAGATAAAGTGAACAGGTACATTTGAAAGGTTTTGAGCGTTCCTGAAATCACTGCTACAGGTCACAAAAAACAGTCACAAAAGATTTGGATATGGTAAAGAATATGTGCCCTCAGTATATATATATTATTTAAACCAGCTAAGGTAACAATT
>NW_019671969.1:4567-5917 GCF_002708625.1 Rhizopus microsporus ATCC 52813 | reverse complement strand
TTATAATTGGTATTCCTCATTATTTGCACATGTACATTCTTCTATGTCATCATAAGCAATTTGTGAACGCTACATTCTTCTATGAATCTTCTAACGCTACATTCTTCTATGAATCTTCTATTTGTGATATTTTCTAGCTGGTTCCAAACAAATAAACAGTAAAGCGTCAATCTCTTCTCCCATTCATTAATTCTGCTTCATTACCATTGCTGCTTTTTGCATTTATTTTTATAAATTATTCTTGTTTGATAGAAAAAGAAAGAAAAGGGCTTTAAAAACAAATTTCTTCACTGGCTTAAAGAAAATCATGTATATTTTCTAAGTTCACCATCCGTGCAAAATACACGGTTAATCTCACGGATTTGACACGGTTCTTGATTAACCTCATTACTTCAAATTAGAAATGTGCCAAATGAACAAAAAAAGCTATAGGATCTGTCTCTAAAAAATTATAAAACATTATACTGTCAACTAATCGTCCTTTCATCTTTGCAATTGCCATCCTTTTTACATTGTTTCTTTTCTATGACAATTGTTACTCAAAATATAAATAAATTTGATTGGCTCTTATTTCAAAACCGTGAATTTTTCGCGGTTTATGCACGGTTGGCACGGTTCTGTGCGCCATAGTGTGTGGTAATTCTTACAGCATTCGGCGCACATTTATAAGTATTCAAGGCCGAATGGTCAACTTGTGGTGCAAGTACCAGTGAGGGACAAAACTGTCCCAATGGACCCATCGCTTTCTCAGCGGTTTTTGTAATAAATAAAGTCCGTTCTATTTGTCTTATGCTAATTGCTTCTTATACAGTTTTAGTTGCTCTTTCGAATGATGCTATTTTTATTTTAATCGGAGCAAAAATAAGCGAGTTATAGAGGAAGAAATACAAAAATGCAAAACATTGGGACAGTTTTGTCCCTCACTGTATCTTTACTTTTATTCTTATATAACGCAAGCTATTTCTTTTGATCTATTAAGATCAGGTGATCACGCGACAGAAACTTTTATAACTCAAATTATATTCAAACCTTTACTAAAACCTAACCATTTTACAACAATATCTATTCCTCAATGGTCCAGTGGCTAGGATCTGTCGCTTTCACCGACATGGCCGGGGTTCGATTCCCCGTTGGGGAAGATTTTTTTTAGGTCTTTCTTTTGTCATATCTTTTGATTTGTGTTAAGCTTGTTTTATTATCGTATTGAAGCACAATTTCCTTTTTCGGAACTTTAATTCGTCCAAATGCTTCCTCTTCAACTCCAAGGTCATTGATCTTGATAGTGATGTAGAACTTCTTATTATTTTAATATATATATAAATAATGTTGATGTATTGTAAGGTTCGTGTG
>NW_019671969.1:0-1372 GCF_002708625.1 Rhizopus microsporus ATCC 52813 | reverse complement strand
CACAAATTCAAAAATTTTCTGTCTTATAGTATTTTCCTTAGGCTTTAAAATGAGCCTATACACACCCCAGCACACCCCATATTGACGTCACTGGCAGCATGCGAAGCCAAAATACTAAAGCACTGGGACAATTAATGTACCCACTGTACGTTTTGGGAAGTAATTTCGCCTTTAATCTTTTTACGAGCCTCACACTTGACAATATGGTCTTGGCTATAGTCAGCTGTCTTGCAGTAGATGCAGATTCCCTTTCGTTTCATGTACGAAATTTGATTTTTGTTGGGCTTTTCGTCTTTGTTAGCTGAAGAGCCAGAGGAAGAAAGAGTTGGGTTTTGCCTTCTTGTTGTTATCGACTTGGCGGCTGGTTTGAGTGTCTGCCAAGGTTCTTTTCTTTGACTTACCATCAGCAGCAAAGATGGTTGTCAAACTGCTTTCAAGATTAGCCAAATCATTGTTGATGACTGTTTCAAAGTCATCAAAGTTCTCAGGAACGTAAGGGAAGTGATTCCTGGGTGAATATCGACTATCGTCGGTGGTTTGTCCAGACTGCTTCACTTGCTGGTTGATTCGGTTCATGTTGGCATAGGCCTTCAAGGATTTGATGACCATCTCACGGAATTCTTGGTTATACAAACAACTAATGAAGTGATGAACAAGGAAGGGGCTTTGCGTGGTGTTGGTCTTGGAACCGGCAAGGTGCTCGCGATAGCGGTAAAGACAGTCGCTTAAGGTTTCATTCGACTGCTATTTGAACTTCAGAAGCCTCTGATTCCACTGGTCGACATTGGTTCTAGAAGCAAGGTCGAACCTTTCCCTCAAGATGTCACACTCAGCAGACCAGGTAAGTTTTTTCTTAGATTCAACAACGGGAGATTTAAGGTTGTGCTGAAACCATTTAGCAAAACGAGTGGTCTCAAAACAGGTTTCAAGATGGGTTAACCACTCCTTCTCAATGTCCACACCCTTATCCTTAAAAACACGCTCAAACTTACGAATGAACAAGTTAAAGGGGTTTTCACTGGTAAAATTGTACTTTTCGTCAATGACATTAGGGTCAACCGAGAAAGCAGGAAGGTCTCCACTTACAATACGAGTATCACTATGGCGAGAAGAACCGTGAATAATTCACGGTCGACCGTGAATTTTTTTTAGACACCCCACAAAAAAAAAACCGTGAATATGGCCATTTTTATCGCACTCGACCGTGAATTATTCCCTATTGTTCGTGAATTTTTCACGATCAACCGTGAATAATTCACGGTTATTTGAACCAATCATTTGACAGAATACCTCTTCTTTACGGTCCAATCATGTACGGCTATTAGCAGCATATTAAGGCTCTCTGAATGGTTCATAATAACGGTAGAAATAG
>NW_019671968.1:5623-6782 GCF_002708625.1 Rhizopus microsporus ATCC 52813 | reverse complement strand
CAACCCCAGAGAAAGATACTGCCGCCACCATGCTTGTGAACTTGGTTTACGTTATGGCCTTGTAGGGCAGCTCCTTCTTGTACCCATGTCCACTGCTTACCATCACTACCAAAGCGGTTGATTTTTGTTTCATCCGAGTAAATAACCTTTTGCCAATCGTGAACTGTCCAATCCTTGTACTTTCGGGCAAATTGCAGTCTTGCCTTTTTCCTTTGTGCGTTTAATGGTAATGCCTTCGGTTTTCTTTTCGAGTTGAAGCTGGCCTCACGTAAGACGTTACGGACAGTTTTCGCCGATGCTCTCGTCTGGACAATTGGTGCTATTGATTTTGCAGCTTCTGTTGCTGTTACATAACCGCCCGTCTTAAACTTGAGGACAATCTGGCGCTTGGTAGTACCAGAGAGTAGAGGCTTGCGGCCTGCTCGATTGATTGAGGTGTGGTTTATTTCTTTTGCCACCTTAGCCACGTAACCTTTTGAGACCTTCAACTCTTTTACTATCTCTCTTTCAGTTATGTTCGAGTTCAGTTTGGCAATTACTTCCATTTTAACACTGTCAGGTATGCGTTTCATAGCGATGTACACTAGCCTATAGTGCCTCGAGAGTAAATTTCCTGTTGATATACATATTCGTACAAAAGACTTACCTTAGGTTGATCAATTATAAAGAAAAAGAACGTAAAATAGCTCTTAAGCAAATTTTTTAAAAAAAACTGTGGCTTGAACAAAAAACAGTAACATATTCTGAAATGAAAAAAGCACTCAAACAATTGCCCACATAAATTTTTAATTTTGAGCGTTTGTTTCTATCTCCGACTGTATGTGACTGATATGTACTATACATCATTCGATAGCCAATGACCTAGGCTTTCGTTTGATATACAATATGCCGCACTTCTAAGTGACTCATGTCCCTTGATTCTTCGTTGAACTAAAAACATGTAAACATGTGGGCAATTTTTTGAGTCACTATAGGTAGTGCATTGGTACGGTTTTGCTCGCAGTTTTCAGCAATGCTGAAGTGGAACAAACTGCTACTCAGACCCCTGCTGTGACTGCCTGAATCCCTTGTATCATTCAGCCCCTTGTCCATTTTGATTTTTTTCTCTTTTTCCTTTCATTTCTGCCGAATTTTGCTACAAAGATACTTCGTAACCTAC
>NW_019671968.1:0-1513 GCF_002708625.1 Rhizopus microsporus ATCC 52813 | reverse complement strand
ATTGAATGAACTTTGGGAGAGAGCATCAGCCGTTTGGTATGCAATAACAGCAGAGGAGTGCTAAAAATATATAAGCACTATGCATAGGAGATGTCAAGCTGTCATAGACGCAAATGGAGGATACATTGACTTTGATATATTAAATAAAGACAGTTTTCTCTGACATAAATATACGCGAGCAAAACCGTACCAATGCACTACCTATTTTCATCACCCTCTCATTCCTTATATGTTGGCGATATGGCTATCATTAGCATAGCATCTTGTAGCGCAGAACCGTAGCTTTCATTTGATATACAGCAAGGGCCTGTTCTATGCAAATGTGGCGGACGTAGCGATCGTTAAAGCTAAAATATGGAAACATTGGTACGGTTTTGCTCACCAGTGTATAACGAAACAGATAAGAGCATCGCTGATTTTCAACACGATAACGATCCCAAGCACCAGCCCAAATCTACAGAAGCATGGCTGACAATAGAAAGTGTAAGATGTATAGTAGATTGGCCAAGTCAAAGTTCCGATCGAGATCCAGTACAGCATGTTCGGCGACATTAAAGGCTTAAGTGTAACCCTCACAAGGCAGCCATTGGCAAAGGTTAAGAACTCTGGAAAAAGCTATATAGAGAAAGGAACCCTTTCTGTATGGATGATCTTAGAAGGTGCATCGACAGTATGTTGTCACAAAAGACGTCAGTTACTAAGGTAAACAGCGGATCAATGTAGTATTAACAAATGGGATAGCTTTTTGCCGATCTCGGTAGCCTTATTGTTCACCTACCAGCTATTAATTTTCCAGCGTACTCAACGCAAAATAAAAGTCAACCGTTTCAAAGAATTCTGCTTACATACGATGTATTGTGTTAAGGTTGTCGGGCGTTAAAATTTCATATATAGAAACCTTTGTGAAAAAATGCGAGATTCTGAAAAACGTTGTCCAGGTTTTTGTAACTACAGTAGTTATACAGTGGGTGAAAAAACTCTAAACACGCAAGCAGATTTTTCGGTTTTTTAAGCACTGCATCACCATTTCGTCACGCAGAAGGCTCAAACTTTAAGCAAAGAACCTTATTATCGTTTACAGCAATGTGTATAAATTTAAGACTCCGAAATTACGTGTACCCGTAGCAATCAATGTTCAAAGTCAGACGGTCGGTTTTTAGAGTTTCTTCACTGCAACATATTTATTAAAAAATGAAATTAATAACGGGTTGAGCCACCACTGGCGTCAATAACTGCTTTAATACGGTCAGGCATACTATCAATGTACTTTCTACAATTGTCTTTTGTGAAAGAGTTCCATTCCTTTTCTACTCTTTCCCACAATTCATGGACCCCTTTAGCTTTGGTATCATACTTGGAAAGTTTGAGCTTTAGATGATGCCACAAGTGCTCAATAGGATTCAAATCTGGGATTTGAGCAGGCCAGTCGTCAATGTATTGTACATTATTGTCCTTGAGCCACTTTATGGTAGATTTTGAGCGATGCTTAGGGTCTCCGTCATGCTGAAAGTAC
>NW_019671967.1:4014-6948 GCF_002708625.1 Rhizopus microsporus ATCC 52813 | reverse complement strand
TTATGATAAGCTCTTTGAATGCTCTATAAGTCTGAAGTATTTGGGTAAATAGACAAAATGATTAACGAGACTAAAAGTAAGTTGTCCTTTATTGAATGAAATACGGAAGTCTATTTATACTTTTCCTAATGATCGGATAAAGTTATCTCAGCTATGATGATTACCAATATTTGGGGTGATGCTGACGGGACAATAGCGATGTATGACGAGCTGTTGTCTAAATAATAAATTTTTCTTAGACTCATAACTGTCACAATGATAAATATTCACACGTAGGCGAGAGTCCCCAATTTATAAATAGATATCATCTATCTTGATTCTAATTGGATTACTTCATTATTATTTATGTGTAATAGCTTATTGGTATGCCATTTATTAGTCCAAATACCACAAAGTCAATCTCAGTGCTAAAATACAACAGTCAGATCAGGTTCACTTTAGTCTAGAGGCCCTTCCCATAATTCTTGGATGATTATAAATAGATGTGCAACCAAGCCAATTATCGTTATCGTGTGTAGATGTTAAAAAGTATAAATACCATCGTTTTATTCATCGTAAATAAAGACATCATATATTTCAGTCTCACTGACTTATTGTCCTTTTCCTATCCTCTTCTCATCTTATTAGTTTTTGTCTCTTATCTTTGTACTTGGCAAAACACGTAGAAAATATACGGGCGACCGTAGATTTTTTACAGTCAGCCGTGTATTATCTACGGTCAAAATCTACGGTTTTCGGACCAATCAAATTTGGTTATTAGTAGCATATTAGGGCTCTCTGAATGGTTCATAATAACGGTAGAAATAGGCAAAATAGGCAGGAATTATTTTATAATGGATGGGTTTTATTTATTTCATTTATTTTAATAATAATAAGCATATATTGTTCATTTGGGATAGCAAAAGCCATTTTATAAAATTATTTACGTAATAAAGGAAAGAAATCTTGGAGTAAAAATAAATGGAGAAGCAAAAGGAAATTAAATGAAGAAGCATCTTGACTCCGAAGGTAGAAGGACAACAGGAAGAACAACAAAGGGAAAAGGAGAAAGTCAGAGGAATAAAAAAGAAATAAAAAGGTCCGCACTTACTTGGAGAGATTATCAGACAGCATTTCTTCTTTCTTCATTTCAAATGAATGAGAGACTCCATTACCAGTAAACACCAAAGAGCAGCCAGACTATAATAAAAGTTAGAAGAAGAGTATTTTAGAACAAGTATTTCTTTATACTAAGTACAACAGAAAGTATTAGTTGACAAATACAATAAGAACCTAGGAGAAACAATTAGTCATTATAGTGCACACTCCATTACATTTGTACCAAGAAGCCAAAGAAAAAATACCAAACGTACTTCAACCCACTTCCTTAAGCACTAAAGTAGATAGAAGAGTTAGTTTAAAACAGAAGAGAAAAAGTTATTCTTACTAGAAAGTTCAATGAGCAACTTGTGATTTACTTTAAACAAAGCAATAGACGCTTAATTGTAAGAAATGCTAGTAGCCATAGCCAAGGAGTTTATTTCTTTTACCACAAGTGAGCCCTTTATTGAAGCTTTCAAGTCTATTTAAAAGAAAAGTTAATCAAGTCAGTAATTAGTTTTATTGTTTACCATAAAGTAATTTAATTATTGTCATTTGCTTGAAACGAAGCCAGCAGGGTTCTAAACATAAATAAGAGTTAGTAAACGACATAAAGAGACAGAAACAATCTTGTTTAAGCAGTTATACTGTCTACAAGAAATAAAATAATTTGTGTTTTGTTAATTTTAATTGTAAACGTGCAGATTCCAAGTACTTCATTTGAAATGTTAAGATGAGAATGAGAAAGAAAGAGAAGAAGAAGAGAAGGGATACCCTTGTTTATATAGAATTCTATGGAGCTTTATTACTAAAAATAAAAATAGAACAGTGCGTAGGATTTCTACGATTTTTGACAAAAAACCGTAAATTTGAAATTTATAGTTGATAAGTCATTACCGTAGAAGTGGAAGGTGCTAGGCCATGATCATCAGGATTATTCCTAGTTATTATCACCATACACACCTCTCACGTCCGTCGTATCAGTGCAACTATCTTTATTTTTACTTGTATATTAAAGAAAAACAATAACACTCTCAGTATTTCTAATCAAATTATTCCTACCTCTTCAGAATCCTCCCTATTAACCTTCTTGTTCTACGATCTAAAGCATCTGTAAATGTTCTAGTCTTTATCCTTGACAAGTTGTTCTGACATCATGATACAATAAATTCCTTTAATCATCGGACAGATCGCTTCAATTTATTTTATCACCATATTCATCATTCTTCATTTCGAAGTGTACATCACTTACAAGCTCTCGTAACAGTAAATTATTCCTTTTTCCTTTTCTAAGCTTTGCATCATGCAGTTATATTTATTCTTCAAAATATAGCCCATCAATGAATGCCGCAAGACGATCGTTGAAAGATATTTTTTTTCTCTATTGTTGCTTCTTCTATTTCTTCTATTTGTTATGGGAAGTTGATTTCTATCGGTTGTAGCTGCTTCTTTACTGCTCTTTTTCCAACCATGTGTCTATTTGAAGTCAAGTTTCTTACTCTTTCTTCTAATGGCAGTTGTTGATTATGTTTTATACAGCAATGACAATATCTCAAAATACAAGTGACTAAATAAGCGTCCCTTTTTTTTCTGTAAATTTATTCTTCCCGTAACATTCGAAATAGAATAGTTTTCTACAGAGTCATTGTTATTCATTGCTTGTTGAATTACTCTAGTCTCATTTGCAAGGGCCTTAAGACTTTTTTACAATTGTATGCCAGTAGAGGCTAGATGCATGACGTTCGACGTTAGAACACTGTTGTTTTCCTCCATATTGCTTGTTGTATTATTATTGCTGTTGAATCAGGCGCTGTTCTTCATATTATTCAATTGCAATTGTAGAGTAGCAAAATA
>NW_019671967.1:0-2009 GCF_002708625.1 Rhizopus microsporus ATCC 52813 | reverse complement strand
TATAACACGACATGTCCAATTTTCATTGGCCATAATTTAATCGATTCCTTAATAATTCTGTTTTCATATAAAATGACGCTGTTTATAATAATGAGCTCGCTCTCGTCTTAATATACAATAAAGAGGTTATATAGAGACTCATCGACATATTTCCCTTATCACTTCTTCATATATTCAAGATATAGCACAATGATACTGCTTTTTATTATTATTTGCTATTGTACCGAGGGGGAAGGAATGCAGAAAAAAACTACAGGAATGCTGTTGCTCACAAAAACGCGCATAGTGAATGAGTAAACATAAAAGGGAATGAGAAGGGGTAACTATATATGATCACATGTCAATTGTGTCGATGTTGGAGCACACATTGTCTCTTGCGACTCTTGGACTCGGAGAAGAGTTGTTGGATACTGTCGATGGGTAAAGTTGGTGCGTAACGATCGCTGATGACGTTTGGGCACGCAGCACGAACACAAAGCCGATCAAAAACATCCAATACTTTGAGGATGGCGGGTGCTTCGGTGACCAAAGCAGGTAAGTTTTGTATACTGTCCGGTATCTTGATGTTTGCAAGGGGGATGAGAGTATAAAGGCCTTGAGATGGTAAGGTGAGTAGATAAAAGACAACCATTCTGCCAATGATTTGGATGCCCAAGATGCCTTCAAAGAGTTGTTTGTCTAGAGCCTCCTTGCAAAATACGGCGACCCTAATGAGATCCTTGCACACAAGATAATTGTCATAGCTATGTACAGCGGGTTTTGCTTCACCATAGGCAAGGCTGGTGGTCCAATTGACACCGCAGCACTTGGTTATGCAGAGATCAGGGCGGCTTTGTGATGATTCGTTTGCCTTGGCCTCCAAAGTACGTTCGTTGGTCCAACGCAGGTAAATGCCTTTGGCTGGATCATCAAAGAGACCAGCCAAGAAGGGTTCCACGAAACGAGAGCAAAGCTCAGTTTCATTGATGTCTTCATCTAATGCAACGAAAGGAAGCTTTGACACCAGGTTTGCCAATGCCTTGGCCATCCTCTTTTCCTTGGCTTGCAGCGGCATCGTCTTCAACTGAATCTCAGATGTATCGCGATCGATATCATTGTTCAGAAGCTGTTCAATGACACTAAGGAAGTTGGTTGTGGTTGTGAGGGGTAGTGGTAGGCGTTTGATGTTGAATACTTGCTGAATGTAATCATTGATTGCCCACCAGTCATCCTGGCCAAAAAAAGGCTTTATCTCGTTCGAGTATTTGTGAGGATCCAAGAGTAACACTGACGTTGATGCAAGGGCCAGAATCAAATTGTCCTCTAAAGATTGCTTCCATTTGTGTGCCGTCAATGAAGCCACCATCGCACGGAAAGCATCCGACACATCGAAACCGTTAACCACTAAGTGCTTCCCGAATGAAGGATCCGGATTCAAGTCATCATGACAAAGAACTTCGTTATGTTGTTGTTTTCGGCTAGTTACGGATTTTTGGTGAACTTGATTTTCCTGTTGTTGTATTTGATGAGGAAGGTAACTGTGATGTCTAACCTTGAAATGACCTTTCAGATCGGCAAGGCTAGCAAAGTGATCTACACAGCAAGGACAAGCATAGTGCTGGTTAATAATGACATCATTTGAGGAGCTGGAGGGTTCATTAACGTACAGATAAGTGTCGTTGTTGTGTCGGCGAACTTTGTTAAGGCGGATAGGGAATAAGAAGTGATGTTGGGATATAAGATGGCGTCGCAAGCTTTGCGCAGAAGAAGGTTTATATTTGCATTCATTGTCTCCAAAACAATGATGAATAAGAAATACTACAGTAGGTCCTGACATGCTGAAGGAAAAAAGATGAAAAAGCGAGGGGCGTTTTTTTGTAATGAGTTTTTTTTTATGGTCATCTTATCACTCTTAAAGCTCAGCCTACGATGCTACAATACTAATCTAGCAAAACCATGCTAGCCTGCAATGATAACCTAGCAAACCATTCAGCGCATGCCTAGCAAAACTATGCCTGTGTTCAATGCTA
>NW_019671966.1:3951-7320 GCF_002708625.1 Rhizopus microsporus ATCC 52813 | reverse complement strand
TTTTTTTTTCTTCCAAGCGTGTGTGTTTTCTTTAATTTTTTTTTATTATTGTTTGTTATTTGCTTTTGAATAGCACCGCTTAGATCAAACGATTATGGTTCAAGTTTTGCCAATCAATTATAATAACGAACATTATAAACCTGCTAACTTTATGAATGGCGAACATAACAACTACCAGCATCCCACACCTCCACCTCACCCTCACCCTCCTATTCAACAACATCAACAGATGCCTATACCCTTGCCACCTGTTCCCATGATCAACCATCTCATGCCTCACCCTCACCATCCTCCTGGCTATTTTCATCCCCCTCCTCCTCCACCTCATCCTCATCAACCCATGTATGACCAATCTCAGCAATATATTGATTATGCTAATGGAGCTTATCCAGCCATGGGATTCATGTACCAAGGTAAGGACACAATCTTTATAATATACAGCTCTTGCTGACTTTGTTTTCAATATAGGCTACTCTGACATTTCAGTTTATGTACCTACCTTACAAAAGACCTATCCTTTAAACTCGGCCATTCTCTGTCGATCACCTGTCCTTTGTCAACGTATTATGGAAGAACAGACAAGCACGCTCGAACTTGACCTTTATGTACTTCCGGAAACATTTCACACCATCATTGGGCACCTCTATCGACCCTTGACACCTCAAGAAATCATGTTTTTCGCCAACGAGAAACCCCAAATTGCCATTGAATTACTCGAAGCTGCGGAGGAATTGGGATTAGAACCACTTTTGGATCACTTGCTTTTAGCCTTGAACCAAAACTTGAATAACCAAAAGACGGCCATGACGTATATCGAGGCCATGGAACCCTATCAGCCTTTGGAAGAAGAAGAACCACGTCATTGGGTCGAGACACTCGAGGAAGACATTGTGACTTATCTCGCTGCGGTCATGCCTACCCAGTTGGAAGCCTTTTCACCTTTGATCAAAGTCAGTGGTAACGTCAATATCGGGCAAGTCACTGCTTGTGGCTATATGCCCTCGCGTACACCTCCCATGCGGGGATTTATGGATTTGGCTCGCGTTTATGCGTCATTGCCTCAACATTTGATGATTCGATGCTTGGAAAGTCCTAAATTGCCTGTTCAAGACGCTATTCAGAGATCTTATTTTGCTAAACACGTATTGTCGATCGTCAACAGTCTTAAACCAGATGATAAAGTAGAATTGGTGGCCGTTTTGCGATTTGAAAAAGGACAAGATACAATTGCTGTCGTTAAACAATCGGGTTTAAAGAAAGGTTCTTGGGATCCAAAGCTTTATTATCACTTGCCATAATCTTTTTAATCATTTTTTTTTTTTTTCATATATTATTTTGCTGTAAATTTTTATAAACCCTCATACATTTTTCTACATTGTATAGCCTTTGTTTTATTGTATTGTATAAAACAAATACCAAAAAAAAAAGAAATATAGCAATCAAATTCTTGCTTTTGTTCTACACACACATACACACATATTGTATAATACAAAAATTAAACGTCTCTTTTTTCTTCTTCTTTATTAAAAAAATAAACAAAAAAGACTCAAGGATAAAGATCAATGCTCTTTTTGAAATCGTCTACATAAACTCTCAATCTTGCATATTCAGGTGCAATAATATCATCTAATCATCAGGGTTCAATACTCTGCGCAATGACACAATGATTAGTTCTTACCTTCATTATAAGCTTTGCCTTGAACACCATAAGCCTTTTCCAGATATCTCCAGAGCTTTACACTTACAATGTCGGCATGAGTCTCTGGTGAAGGGCGGTATTTGTCCATAGGTAATCGAATATTTGGATCAAGCGTGCCATTACTACGCGCTAATTTGTTATTGGTGACGCGTCCAGGCAATGGTGATCCTTCACCTAATACAAAGAGTCAATATCCAAAAAGGACGCCCTAGACTGAATCTTACGTGTTCTAAACAACATCCACAATCTTCCCCATTGCTTTTCCACAAAATAATGTTTTAGTGACATCTCCTCTCGTCTTAGTTCTTGAATATAAAGTAAGTGTTCGGCTTTACGTCTCAAGTCTAATTCTTGGTCTGATTCTGGTGCATTTAAACTTTGCAATATCGTACTTGTCTTTGATGATCCGTCAATCTACAAGCTTCTGTAAGCAATACGTACTATTTGTGTTTATAAAATTTACTTTGTAGGGCTGGCCTTGTGTGCATTGAAAGCAGTATAAATTGCCTGTATCTAATTCTAATTGAATGGGATAATGCTCTTCATCATCTACAAAATTATCTAAACAAGTACGACACGCTATATTTTGAACGAGTGAGCTCACCCCCTGTATTAAAGTCATATAGACGTATACCTTCACTATGGCAACCAGGGTGCATATTTAAATAAGTGGCGTTTTGTGTTTGACAGATATCACATAGAGAAGGATTCTGTTGATAGCTTTTATAGAGAACGCGTTTGATCTCTATTATTAATGCTGATGTTGCTTCAGGATAATCCAAGTGATGAGGACAATCATTGCCATTCATCGTCGTTGTTTGATCATTTCCTGTCTTTAATTGCTTATAGATTGTGACCCATGACTCTTCTGGTTTTTTATCAGTTATGCCAAAGTCTCGTTCAACAAGACGCTTGAATACAAATTCGTCTTTCATTAAGTGACAAAAGGATTTCGAAGTGAGTGTAAGTTGTAAAATAGACGACAAGTCGAGAAAAGTGGTTACTCTTGATATAATTTCCGCGTTGAATTTTTCAATCTTTTTTTTATCTGTAAACATTGTTTTAACAATAGGAAAAAAAAAAAAAAAAGAGAAAAAAAAAAAGAAAAAAGAGTAAAGAGTGAAGAGAGAAGAAGACAAAAGAAAGAAAGAAGAAAAAAAAAAAAAGAGAAACGTGTTACAATGACAGGAATCAAGTCACATCATGCTGGGCTTTTTTTTTTGTTCTATTCAATCTTTAATGACTGAATATCATTAAAAAAGGTATCCAAGTTTGATAAAATCTATTTATATAAAAAAAATGTTATAAAAGAGGATCATTTTATGAGTCATCGCTTACTAGTTCTCTCTGATCCATCTTTTCAAATGCTGTTCTTTCTTCTTCTATCTTCATTCTCACTTGATGTCTTTTCCTTTCAATATCCAACAATTCCATTTTGTACTTTTGCCTCACTTTGTTCAGTCGTTGCTTTTGAGACTGTAATTTTTGATATTCTGTATATAATTTGACTTGATGATTCAATGTTGCCGAGAGCGAGTCATAGAAATGGTTAATGACCCTGTGCGCAAATGGATTATTCGATTTGATTCTACAATAGTGTAGTTAGTTTAAACAGGTATTTCTTTTTTTTTTTTTCGTCTTTGATGATTTTGACAATGACTGAATCAAGC
>NW_019671966.1:0-2670 GCF_002708625.1 Rhizopus microsporus ATCC 52813 | reverse complement strand
AAAAAAAAGAAAAGAAATGGTACAATTTATTTTGAACGTTTGACCACAGCTGCTATTAAAGCTGCTCCAACAGCGACGACTCCACTGACGATAGCCAAACCAATGACACCCTCTGAAAAGCAGCCATCAGTATACATATATATATGTATGTTATTGTTTACCTGTTGATACTTTGTCGTCAATAAGTTTTTTTAAACTTGCTGCTTGTTCATTTCTAGGTTCAAGCTTTAACAATTGGTCATTGAATCTCCTTGCTTCTGAGTAATTTGAAATTTTATAGTTCCCAATAGCTAAAAAGTATAAGCATTCTCTTCTTCTTTCAGGAGCATCCGTGTAGATTTCTAAATGGGAATTATAAAGTCTTGCTTTTAAAAAATGGCTATTATTTTACCTGTTAGTAACTTGATGCCCAGCTCTATATGATTGGGTTTTGTTGATCTAATGAGTCCCCAAGCATAATTGAACTTGGTTTGAATCGTAGCATATTCTCCTTCTTTAATATATTGTCTACGAAGTACCTAAACATATACATTTATGAATAAAATACAAGTATATATCTATTCATGCCCATTACTTCGAGTTCAGCTGGACTAAGAGCAATGTCAGCGTCTTGTACTGAAGGAGTAGGATTGAATTTCATATGGGTGGTATATATGTGCGTGTTATAAAGACATTTTATTCATTTAGGAAAAATCTAGTTTCACTGTGCGTCTGTTCAGTCTCCGATTCACCGTCATCACTATAATGGCACAACATGTAAACTCTTTTTTACATCTTTTTTTTCTTTTATACTTTTGTTGTCCAATAAACCGTAGTGTTCATATTAATGTCAATAAATGAGCTTGGTGTATACTCTAAATAAAGCCTTTACTTGAAGAACGTAAACAAGCATCACACATATATTCATATGTATCTTTTGATAGTTTGCTCAAGTGAGAAAGAGATCAGAAACAATCCGAACCCTGTCGATCAGAAAACATGATGGAACGAGGGGAAAAAAAGCAATATCCTCAAACGGCCATTTATCTGCATAATACGGTCATTAATGGATCAATAGATCTAAGAATGATTATGTCCCTCCCTCCCTCCCTTTTTCAAGATATCTGCCAGAAATTTCATTTTTGATACCCACAGTCTACAGAATCGTATTGTGATATTGAATGCACTCTGAAAACCATGACTCTTGTTCAAGGTTGCTTTTTTGAAGAAAAAAGGTTTAGAGTCACCAGGATCTCGGAATATGATACCATTTGCTATTTCCTTTTTTGGCCATTACATTCTTTAATTTAAGCAAAACTTTCTTATATTGCTTTGTACAGAATTATTAGACATAGCAAATGCAGCACTTAAAAAACAGTATTTATCTAGCTTTTAGTAGCAAAATCTAAAGGAAAAAAGAAGTTTGATAGCGTAACACAAACGGTGTGTAACCAAGACTAGGAAATAAGTCCAGGAACGCGTGACATAAATAAGACTATATGGAATCTATTGCCCCTCTCGTCTTTTACTATGTAAGAAAAAGAGGCGAGCAACTTCATTAAAATATATATACAAACCACAATTTGAATAAACATAAAAAGAATAAAAAAGATAGACCCATCTTTTGTAAAGAGTCATAAAACACTAAAAACAAACAAAAGTGTGAGCGTAAACCTTATTTTCTTGTAAGAAGTAAAGCCTTATTTATTGAAAAGATATAAAACAGTAACTTCACATAACTAAAAAAAGAGTATAAAAGAGGGAAATTTGTTTTCTCTCTTTCTATTCTCTCCTTATTTTCTTTATACTCTTTTTGGCTCCATTTAGTGGCTCTCTTTGGTCAAGGTAAGGTTTTATAAACATGCTCAGCAAGGGGATGATTGTGTGTTTAAGGATTTCTATGCAATCTCTTTTTCTGATGGTTATGGGACATTTGATTGGAATCTTTACAGGAGGCTAGTAGTTAATTGGGAACTAGTTATCTGAGGTTACAGCTGTGGCAGATTGTTTGACGAGCTTCCTGCTGTCTGGCTGGCGCAGTGGGGCACATAAGCGAGTTGGACAATTGGCAATGGCTCAACTAATGCATACCCCAATGGTACGTCTGCTACTGCGGGCATTTGCAGGCTGTTTGATATTTGATGGCCTGATGGTTTTTGTGGATACCTTGTTCTGATGGTCAATGGCCGACCTGAAGAATGTCGTCACAGCAGCAATTAGAACCTTTAAAAACCTTTTGGCGCCGTTGCTGATCCTTTTTTTTCTTTGCAAAACATTGGCTTTAATAAATAAATATTGTTGGCTTTTGCTATTGTCTTTTTTTGAATATAAACGCATTTCAAAGGATGTTTACAAATGTAATTTACTATTGGCAAAGGTACTTTTTATTTACAAATAACGGCTCATTGTCGTTGATCTAACTTTATTCTGTCTCCCCTCATGATCAAGCTGTCCTCATCTGTCCATAAAGAAAGAAATGTCCTTTCGGTTGTCACCAAGGATTCTAGTAAAGAGAAATGTTACTTAAAGCCTACCTCACATATAGGGGAGATCGAGGCTTCAAGTTAAAAAGATGAATAGTTCTCTTTTTTTTACAAGAGCTCAACTGGATTTCCTTCATATTCTCCTTACTGGAGTTTCACTTTGTTACGAATGGCAGGTACATATCAAAATAGTTCACGATAGCCTCTT
>NW_019671965.1:0-9205 GCF_002708625.1 Rhizopus microsporus ATCC 52813 | reverse complement strand
TGGATGGCTACAATTGAGATTGGTATGCATCTTAATTACAACTATCATTCCAGTGTGAATTAAGAGAGTCCGGAATGTTGTCCAAAATTGCAGTTTGGACCGTTCAGATTCCGACCACTAATGTAGACATTACTCGTTCATTTTCGGCGATTGGTTCGCCAAATTTTGAAGAAATACTCCGTCCATTGTTGCCATTCAAACATATTGATAATATCCTGAGGAGGCATTCCCTTAATGATATACGCTCCATTATGTGTGTTTTTCGAAAAGGTTGTCCATAAATTTTCACCTAGTGTAGCTATTAAGAAGCTTCAATTGGGGAAGGTTACGGGGAACAACGAGGCTTCGGTTTAAAACCTGGGCCTTAGCTCTCTCTTCCTCAGCCCTGCGGCGTTCGAACGAAAAGAACTTTGGGTTATGAGGGAACTTGCGTTCGTACATAGCCCGGCCGTCATCGACGGCTTGCTGATCCCTTTGAGCTTTAATGAAAAGCCCATTCACGTGCTCTAAAGCCTCCACCGAATCATCAGTAGCTGCAAGAGCTTGAGCGTAGAGTCTGTCAGACTCATCTGCCTTTTGCATAAGCAAAGAGACAGCCCACTCGGCCCTAGCCTCAGGAGAAGCATGGGTTGATGCCCCAGCACCAGGGACAAAGACAGAACTGGTCTGTTGGTACTGTTCAGTCATCTCAACATCACATTCCATGTTGATGTTGGCGTTGATGGTTTGGTTGTTGTTGGTAGTATTCATCGTAAAAAATGTTGTATTTGGATTTGGATAGGTTTAAACAAAGTAGAAAATACGATGAGACTGTGTTGTATCTTTATTCAGAATAAAGTTAAAAAGAAAAAGAGATGATAGCACAATCTATAATTATATATTAAGAAGCTGAGGTATTTAAACTGAGTTGGCTATATTTGATTAAGGTGTAACAGGTCTTATAGCAGCATTAGGTTCAACTCTAGATATTGTATTTAAGCACTGAATAGTAGCGTGGATACTACACAGTCTATAAAAAAATCAAATAGTGACAAACTGTCAACTAATTGCACATCCTTCTTCATAATTGCACTCTTTTAGGCATCACCATTTTCATAAGGGCACTGTTGCTCAAAAAACGGATAATTCTGATTGGCCCGTTTGACCACCTCCCGCTCAACCGTGAATTATTCACGGTTATTTTAAAAAATTCACGGTTCTTCTCGCCATAGTGATAAAACTTGTTGGCGTAGCGACCCAGAGTGGATTTTTTTAATCCAGGAATGCGTTCCATAATTTCTGCATGCGTCTTGTTCTGTGACAAAAGCGATTTTATTTCGTTTTGCTGGGATTTGCTGATGGCGTTGGTCATATCGATGTTGATGTAGGTAGAAGGAAGAAATGCTAAAGAAAAGGCAAGCAGACGTGGAAAAAAATATCACTACGCATCGATTTTAAATGTCCGAGTATGTCATAATGAGTCATATATTAATAATCAAAAAATTGACAGTCACTACTGATGGCAAAAATGGTGCAATGTAAGTAAAGCTTACTATGGCCGGTAAGCGGATTAATTGTCCCAGTGTAGCTTTTGTTTTTGTACTCTAGCCATTTCTGTCTGAGATAAGCCACAAACCCAAAAATTTTCTATCTTATATTATTTTTTTCAGGCTACAAAATAAGCCTATATACATCCCATTACGTCCCATACTGACGTCATTAAAGGCATCGGAAACCAAAATAATGAAATACTGGGACGATTAATCCACCCACAGTAGGCGAGGCAGGTGAAGTAATCAACGTGATCAGTTATTAAAGCATGACCACCATTTAACGTTGGTATCATGACCGAGTGGTCCAAGGTGTTAGACTTAAGATCTAATCCGCGTAAGCGGGCGTGGGTTCGAACCCCACTGATATCAAGAGGTTACATAGCATATCTTTATCGTGTTTTTATCGATATTGTGTCATATCTTTTGATTTGTCGTGTTCTTTCACGGAGATTCTTTTTATGAAAATCAATAAGTATTGTGACGATAACGACGATGAAATTGCGGTGTCACCCACCCACTTCTAAAGTCAGTCACTAGTGACACTGTTGTAGTGTAACAATAGCGGAGTTGAAACGGATGAACTTCGTGACCCTCACGAACTTCATGAGGCAGACGAACTTCACGACTTGTATGAAGTTCATGTTCCTCATGAAGTTCAAGCAAATGAATTATAAATTATTTTAGTATAAATACATTCAATATTTTTAAATAAAAAAAGTTAGTTATCTGTTAGTTAACTGTTAGTTATCAACTTTTTACTTTCTAATACATTTTGTATTTTAGAGTATCTTTTTATTACTCTTCTATACTTTTACTTTTCTTTTAACACTCTTAACTACCGATACGCTTATCCTGAAGCCTCGTATCAGTAGAATTCACTTTTATCTTTACTTTTATTTTTATATAACTCAAGTTATCTCTTTTGATCTATTAAGATCTGGTGGTCACGCGACAAAAACTCTTATATAACTCAAATTACATTCAAGCCTTTACCCAAATCTAGCCTTTTTACATTTGGTGGTCACTACGAGGGCTCAATTAATCCAAACTACGAAGCTTAACAAGCCTATTTACAAGAAATCAAATCATAATAACCTATCTCGATACTTTAAAATCAAGAAACTTTATTAAAAACAACTCAAACAAGAAAACAAAATGACATCAATTAACAGTTCAGAACACATCGCGTTGGCAAATAGCAATGTCAGCACTAACTATCGCCAAGTTATCAATTTCCATGGATACGAAGGCGAAGACTTTCGTTATTTCTTGGATCTTTTGGAATCATACTTTGCCTTTAACAATATTCCTCACGAAGTACGCAAGCTTACCATACTGAAAACACAATTGAAAGGCCCCGCCAAAACATTCTTCGAGAAGGAAATACTTCAGAAATTTACTGATATCAAGTACGATCAAGTTATTGAAGAATTAAAGAACCATTACATCACACCAGAATTAATTCAAAAATATGAAATGGAATTCAATGACATGTACCAAGGAAACCAAGAGCATCCTCAAGTCTTTCTGTCAAGACTATATCAAGCAGCAGATCTGGCTAATATCAAAGACGAAGGTGTTATCGAAAGCCGATTCAGAGCTGGATTACTCAAGGACATTAAGTTGTTCTGTATCCAAAGTAGCTCCAGGACTATGAAAGATTGGATTACTCATGCCGAAGGATGGTGAAATGCAAACAGACCACGCAAAATACCCATGGTAGATAACCCATTCATTCCAAGAAATGTAGATCAAGCTTTGACTTACAACAATGAAACTCCACATCAAACACGTTATGGTCATAACAATCACCATATCGAATTAGGGGATTCAAACGAATGTGCTATGCCAGCTTTATTAATAAATAATCCTCAGCAATTTAATACACCTAATGCGAATAGTCAATTCTCAAACATGAGGAATACAAATCAATTAGCCACATTGGATATAGGAAGTCTCAGTAGACCTCAAGGATCAACTAAAGGGCAATTGGTAAACACAAATCAACAGCAAGATTTAATTCAATTAATACAACAAACAATTCGAAATGAATTAAATAATCAACAAAATAGCCAATTTCCACGCAACTACAACCGCTACAACAGAAACAATTACAATGATGGAAATAATCGTTACAATCGAAATAGTGGCAATAACTTTAGGACATATAACAACGATACACAGAATCAATCTAAAGATAATGATCAACAACCAGTACAACAACAAAAGCAGTCAAAAAACTGAATGGGTCGGTTGTTTGGAATAACCAAAGATATGGTCAATCGAACACCCAAGAAAACTTAAAATCCATAAACCAACATAATCAACAATACCAACTGAATGCAATATTAACTGACAAGGAACATAAACGACTGCACCAACAACATGATGAACTATATGCTTCTGTTAGACTTGAAAGACCTCCTGATATAATCCCAGCCCCATATTCTAAAAAGAGGATGACGACAATAGGCAAACAAGCTACGGAATCATCAACAGCA
Source organism: Rhizopus microsporus ATCC 52813 (assembly GCF_002708625.1). Lineage (NCBI taxonomy): Eukaryota > Fungi > Mucoromycota > Mucoromycetes > Mucorales > Rhizopodaceae > Rhizopus > Rhizopus microsporus. The sequence continues at coordinate 5,172 of NW_019671965.1, read as the reverse complement.
CGACGATCAAATAATAGGAGCAATCCAGAACCGTCTAACCTTAACATAGGACAACCGCAGAATTATGAACAACAGCCGCCACCCATGATGCAGCCTACTCAACAACAGCCTCTACGACCTGAACAGCATATGAGTCAACAAAATGAGCCTCAAATGCTACAACCAGATATAATGATGGACACTGACTTACCTATTGAAAAGAGAAAACCATCTCAGCCCAAAAACCCAAGAACTAGGAAACCAACTCCTAATATAAAATACGATATCGTCAGTGATGTATTAAAGCATAAAGCCGACATTGAAATAGGAGACTTGATAACTGTAGCTCCATCATTAAGAAAGAAATTGGCTGACAGGTGTAAGCTTAAGAGGAAACCAGCTAAACAACAAAAACAGCCGGAAGAGACCATAGCATTTATTGAAGATGACGAAATCAGTACTACAGCAGCATATACTACTGTCGCAATAAGAGATATGAATGTCAAAACATTGGTAGACTGTGGAGCAGCGAAAACTTGCATGTCAAAAGCATTAGCAGATGCTCTTAGATTAGAAATCGATGCTTCATCTGAAAGCGTTTTTACTTTAGGAAATGGTTCTAAACAACCCGCACTTGGGATGATCTATGATGTTCCTATCGAAGTAAAAGAAAACATGACTATACCGTGTACTATCGAAGTTCTGCCCTCCTGTCCTGCACACTTAATATTGGGAAATAACTGGTTAAACCGTGCTAAAGCTAAAATCGACTTTCAATCTGCCACACTCAAGGTTGCTTACAAGAACAAGAAAGCCAATCTAAGCATACACTTTATACGAAGAAGCAAAGAATTGCCAAAAATGACAACCTTTCACCAAAGCTATAAAGAACCAATAAGCTTGACAAACTCATACCCAAGCAAGAAAGTACCTTTTGAAGATGAATCAGATTCCCAATCAGACACTGAGGAAGAGGAAGAAGAATCTGAATCAGAAGAGACATTAGAAGAAGAAGCCTTGGAAGAAGAATATGAGGAAGAAGAAGAAGAACATCCCTTGTTAGTCTTGGAAGATGATACAAAAGAAGAAGTCATTATCACCAATACAAAAGAAACATACGCTATTCAAGCTGCAAAAACAGGAGTTGTGATTCAAGCCAAATCATCAAAAATGATAAGCTTCAACAAGCCAGAAAAAGAATCAGCCGACTGGATATATTACTTTGACATTACAAATCCAAAACTCAATTACGCACTTGGATATTTTGATCCATGCTCTTCATTAATTATCAACAAAAAGACGATTGAGATACGATTATACAACCGGACAAACAAAGATATATACATTAGTCCAGGAGAAGAACTGGGTATACTAGAAAAATTCAACCTGTGCAAAGATACAATAATATCAGCATATAAATTGAAACAAAGCCCAGAAATGTGTACGATGGAATATAATGAAGTCCAAACTATTAAAACAAAAGAACATGAACAGATTATGCTGGAAGCAGAACTATACAACAAGCTAGAAGTAACTGATTTACCTAGCGAGATACAATCAAGATTCAGAGAATTACTGAACAAATACAAACACATCTTCGATTGGGGTAACAACACAATGGGACATACCACTCTTATACAGCATAGAATCGTCATTGATAAAGACACTTTGCCAATAAGCCATAGACCTTACAGAATGAGCCCTATGGAAGCCGAATACTTACAGAAAGAATTAGACAAGTATTGTAGACTAGGAATTATCACGCCTTCAAATAGCCCGTGGGCAGCACCTGTTATTTTAGTAAAAAAGAAGAACGGTGAATACCGCATGGTTATTGACTACAGAAAGCTCAATGCCGTCACAAAAAAAGACTCTTACCCATTGCCACGTATCGACGACTTACTTGACACGCTTGGAAAGGCAAAAGTATTTACCGCTCTGGATATGCGTTCTGGGTTCCATCAAGTACCATTAGCAGAAAATAGTAAAGAACTCACAGCCTTTACGACAAAATACGGCATATATCATTACAACATGTTACCAATGGGATTAGTAAATTCACCTGCTACTTTTCAACGCCTAATCGATCTATGTTTCCGTCCCCTAATCAACAGATGCTTAGTAGCATATATAGATGATCTCAACGTGTATTCCAACAATTACAATGAACATCTACAGCATCTTAAACAAGTATTTGATTGTATTGATACTGCAAACCTCAAGCTCAACCCTGAAAAGTGTTTCTTTTTCAAGGACCATCTTAAATTTCTCGGCTATATTGTAACAAAACAAGGAATTCAAACGGATCCAGCCAAAATACAGAAAATCATCGACTATCCAATACCAAAGACAGTTACTCAAGTACGATCCTTTCTGGGAATAGCTTCATACTACCGAAGGTTCATCAAAGACTTTGCGGCAATCGCAAGGCCCTTACATGAGCAAACAAAGACAAAGAAGAAAGTACCTTGGACAACGAAAACAACCGAATCCTTCAATCAGCTGAAGAAATTATTAACAACAGCACCCGTACTGGCTAGACCAGATTTCACTAGAGAATTCATATTGGTAACTGATGCTTCCAAACTTGGGCTTGGATGTGTGCTTACGCAGCTGGATGACGATGGAAGAGAACACCCTATCATATTCGCAAGCCGTGGATTAAGGTCTGGAGAACCAAATTATGCACCAACAAAGTTAGAGTGTCTAGCGGTTGTATGGGCAGTAAAGATGTTTAGACCTTATCTGCTTGGAAAGAAATTTACTATTATCACAGATCACTCAGCATTAACAGGTTTACTGAAAACCAGTAATCCAACCGGAATCATTGCCAGATGGATTATCATACTCACAGAATACGAATTCGAGATAAAATACCGACCTGGAAGAATTAATGAAAGTGCCGACTTCCTATCAAGGCTCGGTTACTAAATGAACAACATTAGCAATTCACATCATAATATCAAAATATCAAAAAAAAAAAAAAAAACACATGGAGGTTGGGAGGGTAGTTGATCAAAATCGACAAAATGAAAAAAAAAACAGCATAAAATGAAACAAAATGATCAAAAACACATGGAAAATGTCACAAAAATACTCAGAGTAGGCGGTCGAACCAAGCAACAAAAAAAAAAAATTTCACATTATTACAAAAACGGAAACCGTACAATTCAGAAAAGTTACACCAAAACACATTAGCACACGAAAAACATGGAACAAAGCAAATTACAACAGATAAAACAATACTTACAAACACTGGAGTTACCCGAAGCTCTATCAGCAAAAGAAAAGAAGTACTTACAACGAGAAGCCTCGAAATTTACCATCTACAAAGATACGCTCTATAGATACAATACTGAAAACGGCATAATACGAAAAGTACTCAATCAGAAAGCAGTAGAGATCATGTACGCCTACCATCAACACCCATTAGGAGGACATATGGCCTACAATAATACCTTACACAAGATAGCCGCAAGATACTATTGGGATGGAATGGCACAAGAAATTCTAGAATACGTAAAAAAGTGTCATCAGTGTCAATTACACGGAAGAAAAACCTTAAACGAAGAGCTTTACCCAGTACCCGTATCAGTCAAGCCTTTCGATAGGATAGCACTGGATGTAAAGCATGTAAATTCATCACGATCGGGATTTCGCTACATCATCGCAGGAATTGATTATCTGACGAAGTATGTTGAAGCAAGACCAATACGTTTTCAAACAGCAGCAGAAATTGCATTATTCTTATACGAAGATATTATATGTCGCCATGGTTGCCCTACAATTATAGTAACAGACAATGGAAAACCCTTTGTTAGCGATCTGATAAGACAGGTTTGTAAAAATTACAACATCATTCACAAGACAACCACGCCATACAATCCTCAGAGCAACGGTCTCATTGAACGGTTTAATCGCACTTTAACACAAATTTTACAAAAACGATCAGCCGAAGAAAAAGAAGACTGGGATGTCTATTTGCCAGCTACATTATTTGCATACAGGTCCATTAAACAAGCTACGACTCAACAGTCACCATTCTTTATGCTCTATGGATATGAACCTAAAACACCATTTGATCTAGACCATCACATATATGAACGAAATTCTCCCAAGTACGAAGCTATACTAAAACACCGAACAGCGCATCAAATACACAATCTCAACACGATAAGGATGCAAGCTATCAAATCAATTAATCAAGTACAGGCAGCTCAAAAGAAGTCTATTGAAAAGAAATTATTAGATGAGCAACGATCCTGGAAGCCACCATTCAAATTAGGAGACATCGTATTACTTTATAAAGATTTTCTAACAACTTCATGGTCAGCAAAACTGCAAGATAAATGGGACGGTCCATACGTAATCCATCATGTGCTAGGGAAAGGAACTTATCATATCAAAAGTATGGATGTCAATGATACAAGACTCCGAAGAGTACACGGCAATCGACTCAAACCTTACCTGTTACCCAAAGTTCATTGGTGCGCAGAATCCCAACGCATAATAACTACGCGATTAGACACCGAGATTGATACACTCTTGGAATGATGGCAAAACACATTACCACTCAAATCTAACTACTAACAACCAGAAAATAATGCAACCAAGAACATATATAAACGACAAAAAAAAAAAATTATTATACTTATCAATATTAAATACTCAAATGCCTGCTCAAGTTGTACCGATCACTCCTGAAGCTATCCCTACTGACTTATTTTTAAGAAGAACCTATGAAGAAGAAGGTCTTGAAGCTGCTCTCTTGCTCTTAAACAAGCATCTTGACATGTGTGAAGCTTCTGGCGCTGGTCGTATAGAGTACATGCTCTTTAATGAACAAGTCTCTCGCGAAGAATTCGTAGAATCCATGATACAAGACCTTCAAGACACTCCTGCTGATGGCCATATCACTATCACGCCATTTGATTTGAATACTGGTGAAGAATACAGCCACACGAGGCCCATCATGGATGCTCTGGAGAACACCGATGACCTCTTTGCCTTGTTATTTGAATCTATCACATATGGTAATGATCAAGATCCCCATCCTAATGTTCACAGGGAATTTATGATCCAAGTATACGAACAATATTGTGACGTAGTCAAGCAAATTATCGACCTGAAAACTTTGAAAGAACAAATTACCACGCGCTGAAGAATTGGTTGAATAGTTGATTTGAAATGGAC
>NW_019671964.1:5114-10045 GCF_002708625.1 Rhizopus microsporus ATCC 52813 | reverse complement strand
AAACCATTACATAACATTTTACTCTTTGAATTCAAATCTTTATGTCCACCGAAGAAGGAACTGTTAATACTACCCCTGCTCAGGAAGTCGCTTCTCCTAGTACTTCCTCTCAAGTGTCATTCTTGTCAAGTCCACAAGACTCAATGGCTAGCAAGCATGCATCACATCCAACTCCCATGGAAGAAGATAATCCGTTGATGGTCTCCTCTGCTAGCTCCACTGTTAGTAATAACACAACGGAACATATGTTAGAATCAAGTCTTGAGGTTCTACAGTCTTTAAAAGAGCAAGCAAAGGTGTTATTTGGTAAGTACATCATCTCAAGCCAAACCGACACTGGTTCTCCTGCTGCTCTCACTGCGTATTCCGAATATGAAACCATGGAAAGACGGTATAATCAAGCCAAATTAGCTCATAAGTCGTTTGTGGAAATGTTCTCTATTGAAGATGAAACCAAAATAAGCAAGTCTGGTGTGAATGACTCCCCCTCCACCCGTCTTGTGGTTCCTCAGGATCTCCCTGCTCTTCAATTAAAAGGTGAATCAGTCTGGCGTAAACGAAGCGAATCTTTTGATAGTGCATATGACTTCTGCAACACTTTTGAAAATGTCCTTCGTGCTCATGGTCTTGCCTTAAACTCCAATTGGGAACGTCTCTTGCCTCTCTGTATGAATGCAGAACAAGTCTCCTGGTGTCGTGAAGCATTGGTGGATAGGAACCTTCAGTGGAAACAAGTTCGTCCAATGCTTCTCAATCATTTTGACACGCCGTACCGTAAATTCTTGCTTATGGTAGAGCTTAGCGATATGAAGCAAGGTTTCCATGAATCCAATAGGGAGTATGCAAATCGATATCAGAAGTTAAGAAGAGAAGCCGGAATGCAAGACAATACTCACCTTGCTGTAATGTTCTTTGCTTCATTGAAACCGAACGTTAAGTCTATGATGCAAGTTGCCTTATCCTCTCACTTTGGTACGACACTTCCTACGTCTATAAATCAAATAGTTGATCTTGTTCTTGCTTCTGGTGAAGACTCTCTGTTCTCCTCTAAATCTCCCTATAAACGAGCACGTAACTCGTATGCGGAGGTGGCTTCTCGTGATCTGAACAACACTAGTAAAGTATCTTCGGGTACTAATAAAGTGTCTTCTAATAAATCACCTTCTACTCCTCTTCGTAAACCCACTTGGATAAATAAGCCTTGTGCGTTCTGCAATAAACCCTGGATGAAAGGACATAAGTGTCAAGAGTTTCTTGATGCAAAGAATCAGGGTAACATAAGCAAAACCTCTCGAATGGCGATTCGTACTGCCAATAAGTGCGATGAAGAAGACAATATAAACGGTCAATTAAACCGTATGGCTCTAGATTGTAAGTCTAAAAAAGATAAAGAAATAGTCATTACTCGAGATTTTAAGGGTACTAATGATAATTCTATAACTTTTCCTATCCTTGTGAATAATAGGAAGGCCATGACCATTTTAGACACGGGTGCCAATTTTTCTTCTGTGAATAAAACGTACTGCTTGAGAAATAATATTTCTTTTTTTAATAATGTGCAAAATAATGATGTCATAAAGTTGGCTGATTCTTCTTCTTTTATTAAAAGGATTGGTTATACTAAGTTAAACATCAAGTGCAATGGTAAAAGTTTCACTCATATTTTTGAAGTAATGAATCTAACAAATAATCATGATTTGAGTATTGGAACTGATCTTATATCTAAGCTTGGTATTGGTTTTGTAGGTCTTCCTTATAAATGGAGTGACAATGATACAGATAGTAACAATAGTGACCAGGATTGTAAACGTTCTTATGATGATTTCAGTGAACTCTTAACGGAGGCTGATAATGAACTGTCAGATTATGAAAACTGTCCTGCAGGTACTGCTGATGAATATCAAAAAGCCTTGGATGCGATTAAACCATTAATTCGATTGAATCAAGACATATCTAAAGGTTCATTTTGTACTATACCTGAATCTATTGTCTCAATTGAAACTCCAGTCGATGTAACATCTTTCAGACGTCCTTATCCTATCGCTTTAAAGTATCATAAGGTAGTTCAGGATCAAATTGATGAATGGTTGGAGAATGGTGTCATTAAGAGAGCTCCTGCTAACACTGAGTGGAATTCTGCATTGACTGTAGTAAAGAAGACCAACGCTAAGGGAGAGATAACAGGATATCGTGTGTGTCATGATCCCAGACATATTAATACTCTTCTAAAGTCAATTGATCGTATGCCCTTGCCTAAAATTTCGGAAATATTTGAAGAATTGAAAGGTGCATCTGTCTATTCCACGTTAGATCTAAAATCAGCTTTTAACTCATTGAAACTAAGGGATGATCATGCCCATAAGTTAGCATTTTCATGGAACTCTGTCCAATATGTCCCTATCGGTACACCTTTTGGTTTAAAGCACGTTTCTAGTGTTATGCAGAGAACCATGAGTATCGTCCTTGAAAACATGCCATTTGCTAAATGCTTTGTTGACGATATTGTCATTGCCTCTAATTCAATGGATGAACATAAACTTCATGTAAGTAGAGTAATAAATAAACTCACAGAAGTAAATCTCAAGTTAAATCCTGATAAGTGTAAGTTCTTTCAACATAAAATTAGTCTGCTAGGCTTCAGAATATCTCCTAAAGGTATCTCTCTTGATCTTTGTAAAGTAGCTAATGTGAAGGAATTCCCTGTACCTCAAACAGGAAAGGATATAATGAGATACTGTGGACTCATAAACTACTTTAGGCCCCATATCCCTAAGGCATCCACGTTATTAGCACCTCTGGATGCGTTGAGAAATGTAAAATCTTTGACTAAGGTGTGGAACAGTAAACACCAAGCCTGCTTTGACAATCTAAAGAAAGTGCTACAGGAGAATGTCTTAATCTCTTATCCTGATTTAAATGAGCCTTTCTATGTTGCCACCGATGCCTCTAACATTGGTGTGGGTGTAGTTCTATATCAAAAGATTGACGGGAAGATACGCTATATCTCCATGATGGCGAAAGGTCTTTCTAAAAGTGAACGTAACTACTCAGCCACTAAGCGAGAACTACTAGCAGTTGTGTATGCTTTAAAGAAGTTCCATAAGTACCTGTGGGGAAATCACTTTACCCTTTACACAGATCATAAGGCACTTTCCTATCTACACACCCAGAAAATCGCCAATGCAATGCTTATAAATTGGTTCGATACGCTGCTCCAGTATGATTTTAAAGTCGTTCATTTGCCAGGTATTGATAATATCCTTCCTGATACGCTATCCCGTCTATATGAAATCGATGAACCTGGCAATGAACTGGGAGGGGATAAAGCTCGCTTTTTGAATAGAGCAGCTAGTAAACTACCTAGTGAAGATAGTGGTGAATATATGACACCTCCTAAAGAAGAACGAAAGTTAATTCTTCTACGTGAGCATCTTAAAGGACACTTTGGTTCTGATGCAATTTACCATGCTCTAAAACGTAAAGGTATCTACTGGAATAACCTCAAAGAGGACGCTGTAGAACTTGTTAAGAGTTGTACTCCCTGTCAACAATTTAACATCATCAAGAAGGGTTATAATCCATTAAGGCCCATTACTGCTAAGTTGCCTGGTGATAGTTGGGGTATTGACCTTGCTGGACCTATGAAGACTTCACTCTCTGGTAACAATTATTTACTTGTGATGGTTGACATAGCTACACGTTATTGTGTTTTGAAACCCTTGCCCGATAAGCAGTCTATGACGATTGTAAAGGCTTTAATCGATGTTTTCTCAAACTACGGCTTCCCACGTATAATCCAATCTGATAATGGAGGTGAATTTGTAAATGAGCTTATGCAGTTGCTGGCTGAAAATGCTGGCTATGATCATAGACTCATCTCTAGTTACCATCCAAGAGCTAATGGAGTAAGTGAACGTTGGGTACAATCGGCTGTAAATGTAATAAAGAAACAAATCGAGGGTGCTAAAGCTGACTGGGATTTATATGTACCATCTACACAACTCTTCTTAAATGGTAAAGTAAATGAACGCACTAAGACGCCACCTTTTACTTTAATGTTCGGTCGCAACATGAATGACTTTGAAGATTATAGTCAAGAAAAAAATGAGGCAACTAAGGAAAAAATAAACAGTGAACTCCTAGCAAATATAAAGCGCTTAACGGAGATTGTATTTCCTGCCATACATGAACGAACACAAATAATAACAAACAAACAGAAAGTAAGGTTTGATGCGTCACATAAGCTTATAACGATCCCTGAAAACAGCTATGTAATGGTAAAAGTAAATGTAAAGACCAATAAGCTAGATCCTGATTATCAAGGCCCTTATAAAGTGAAAAGAATTACTCAAGGGGGATCGTATGTATTAGAAGATGAAATGGGTGAATTATTACCTAAGAATTACCCACCTTCTGCCTTAAAACTTATCTCTCAAGATGAGCTTATATCTACAGACAAGTTCTATCAAGTGGAAGCCATTCTGACACATAAAAAGGAAAAAGGTAAATATCTTTATAAGTGCAGATGGAAAGGTTATAGTAAAAGTGACGACACATGGGAACCTGCTTCCAACTTTGCTGATCCTAAATTCATTACTGAATACTGGCAAAGAATTGGCATAATACCTGAAGATATTAAAAAGAAGTATAGTATGAAATCTAACAAAAGTGAATCTACTGACAATGTAAGTACAATAAATTCCAAATCGGGTAAAAGAAAGATGTCCTTAGATCTTAATGGAAACAGCCATTCTTCTACAACATATAAAAGAGTTAGTAAAGGCTATAATTCCAATAAAAGATCTAAACGGCATTGAACATACCTGGGAGGGGATTATGTCGTAGAACAATGTCTGCTTAAGCACTGTCATTGAGATAAACGATTGTAATCGGTATGAATAGAGTGAACTCATACATGATAAGATTACGTG
>NW_019671964.1:0-1829 GCF_002708625.1 Rhizopus microsporus ATCC 52813 | reverse complement strand
GAGCATTTAACTTTCCTGCGGGGGTATTTAACTTTCCTTGCGAGAGCATTTAACTTTTCTGCGGTACTAATGAAAAACTTTTTTATTACTAAGTTTAACATCTATGTAATCTAAAGACAGCGTAGCGCTACGGTAACTGGATATGTCTTTTTTGGAATGTACACATATACGACGATAAAAGTTAAGTAGCATATACAACTTATCTATTTCTTGTACAAAGTCACCCAAATCTTTTTTTTTCTTTGGCACAATGATCGTGCAAAGCTCTACGAACGTATAAACCTTGGGGAAAAAAACATTCAGGCCATAAAACGTTATTCGATTTCCTACAAAAACGTATTAATGGCTTCTCCCTGTTTTAACAAAATGTCTATTACCAATTGCTTGGAATCCCATCACTCCCTTCAAGTTTCCTTGATCCAAGGCTTCCTTACTAAACAGGGCCATTCGATAGAGATCTCTCACTATTCCTATTTTTGTAGCTCCTTCAATCTTTGTCTCGCCCACAACATTTGTGTATTGGCGTTCACCTCCATAGTAAACATCTGAGATGTAATCTGGACGACTACCGTTTGTTATTTGGCCCATATCAAACAACTTATCGCATCTAATTACCAGGTTCTTCACATTAGTATCTTTGTTACTGTTTCGCACTATTTGCTTACTTACACGTGAGGAACAGTCTCTGGGCTATGCGATCTAAATAATGATGACATCATTGGATGAACATAAGATGCCGCCAGGTGTCCCTCTGATACTGGAAATATTTCACTCTCTGGTAATGACAGTGCACTATATTAACCATTAGCCATCATTGGCTCTCTAATTACAAACAATCTTACATTTCTTGTACTGCTCGTATTATAGGACGATACTTGTCCTTTGCATTTTTTGCCAACCGAGATAAAGTACTCCCAAAAACGTAATCATCCATTTTTTTGTCAATAAATTCCTAATAATACCGTTTATAAAATTAACTGAAATACAAAATTCTTCCTCTTACATGCATAATCTTTTCAATTTTCATAAATATACGCTTTTTGAATACCTTCTTGGTAAAACACCTGTCCAAAATGTCCTTACGCATCTGCTCCAGTAATGCAGAAGCAAACATCTCATTTAAGAACGTTGTCACCTGAACGTCCTTTCTCAGCAATATAATACTCGAAAGTGCCCTAATTATAAACAGCTTAGTAAACACGACAAGAAGCAAAAAACGGCTTACAGCATGTTATCTATATTATTTATGGAATCAGTAGGATCACTCTCGTGCACAACTCTACAGTTTTTTCGATACTTGAAAAATTTTTCAGATACATTTATTCCGTTTAATATCCAATTTTCATCTAATTCAGGACTCATTTCCTTAGATATCCTGCCAGAATAATAGCCATACCCACTGTTTATAACTTACTCTTTCATTTTTATAATGTTTTCTTGTATACCTTATTATATGTAAAGCCTCTACATGCTCCTTCAGCATATACTTTCTCTTAAAATAATTATTGCAAGACGGGCATCCATAAAAAGCACCATTTTTACTGCGATTATCACCATTTAGTTCTTTTGCTTCAGCAGGTTTACCTTTTCTTTTTGATTTCACTATCTTGTTATGTGCATTACATATATGTCTTCTAACGGCACCGTAGCGCTGAAAGGAAACTTTACAGAAAGGACAAACTTTTTTGAGGATGATGCTCATTTATGGAAAAAAATATACGAAAAAGATAAAAACCGTTCCAACTCAAGCTTCGCTACGCCAAGCATACTTTGAAACTGTACAACTCAATGTATGTGCAACAATAACAAACAAACTAGATTAGCCCAAA
>NW_019671963.1:8037-11080 GCF_002708625.1 Rhizopus microsporus ATCC 52813 | reverse complement strand
CTCCTAGAACCAGAAGTGGTCGAATTAGAAGACGTATTCAATAAAGCTTATATATTTGGTTAATATACAATATATACTTCAATGCGACTACCAGTATATGTATTTTCGAAGCTGACTTCGTATTTCTCTCTTAGTCATGAGTACAGAAGAGCTTGGCTGCTAGTCTGACGTACTATATTCAACAACAGATTACTAGCTTGCGCTTAATAAGCTTCCCATACTATCGAAGATCGTCAAAGCAGAGTAGCTTATGGATATAACTGCATACAGACTGTTTATATCTGTCGCTTATTCTGATATGCATACGCCTGACGCTAAATATAATCTCCTAAAACAATTTTGTACTATATGGAAGGATAAAATGCCGAAAAAAAATCCTATGATTATACCTCGAAAACTGAGACGGTACCTCTCATTTTCTAACCGCCATATCTCAACCAATTTTTTCGGGCGGGCTTCCAAAATAGTACCATTCGATTCCTCATGACCGAAAGTATATATTGCCATATTTGGAAGCCTTCGGGCATTGAAATTGGGTCGCAGGACCGCCCATATATCTATCGTAGCCTGAAGTGCGAGTTGTCCCATGAATTATTTGAACGCGTCAGACAAATTTGGTATAAAGAAGTAACACCAGAATTATGTGACAAGCTTATCTGCAGCATGCCAGATAGATTAAGAAAGGTTGTTAAGACTAATGGTGGCCAAATCGATTACTAAATATGAATAAATGTTAAAAATAGAAAAACCCAAAAAATTGTTCATTTTGGTCTTCATTTTTGACCGGCGCTCTACGGCGATTATGTTACACAATACACCTTCCATTTATATCATAAGATAGCCCTACTTCTTGGCTATCTTTTGATATAGTTTGAGTTTGCTTGCGACATTTCCAGAGGAACTACAAGCCGAGAAGTCAAAAAACGGCTTCAAAATGAACAATTTTTTGAGTCACTGTAATTGGTTTGATAAGTGACCACCAGATCTTGTATAGATCAAATAAAGATAGCAATAAGGTTTGCTTGATAAAATAGGGTTACAATGAAGTATAATGTGACTTCAAGGGACTTTTATGAATCAATAAAGAGTTATATAAGAGGTACAATAAGAATTTATTGTAAGAATAAAAGTAAATGTGATGCTAAAAGTGTAGGTTTGTTGCTGTAGAGGATAATGTTATTTATACTATATTATTTTTTTGTTGGTTTCCTATTTGGGATGACTTCGTCCTTTGACAACTTGGTCCTTCAACAATGTCGTCTTCTGAAACAAATTCCCAAAAATAGTAGTTACACTGTTTCAACTCCGCTATTGTTACAGTATAAAAAGTACGACAAAAGTATATGACACGTGTCACCTTGGTTACAATACAAAAGTATGACAATAGTGCAAACTTGTATAAAGTACGATGAAGGTCCCACCGAGAATCGAACTCGGATCACCGGATTCAAAGACCGATATGATAACCATTACACCATGGAACCATTCTATTTATCGTGCTTAAAGATCATAAGTTCCTTCCAACAATTCCGGCATAGACTAAACAGCGCGGTCCGCACTTGAACTCTTTGTCTTTGAAGGGTAAGACTCATTTTAGATCCCGCTCCTTCCCTTTTGGAATGAACGCCGTTGGTGGGACCAAGTCCTTGGTGCAGCCCTCTAAGTCTTCTGAATTAGACTCCCGCGTGTAAGCAGTGGCTCTATACCTTCCTTTTAAAGAACACTGCCGAATCATAAAACATATAAATACTCATCCTGTTTTGTATTAAATAAAAATCAATTTATATTCTTGTTCTTTATTGTACTATTGGTTGGTTCTATCGTTTACGACGACATTTTTGACACTGCCCAAGGTGATTATGATTGTAAACTCGATTTGTGTGGTCAGAAAAAGCTTCCTTTTCTACTTAGTTCCCTAAGTTAAATCAAATACTTTTTGATGTTGTAACACTCGCCTTGAAGGTGGCTGGTTATTATATGATTATATTTATTTTTTATAATATATTTTAAAAAAGTTCTATTTTACACATTATAAATTAAAAAATATATTTATTTATAGAAATTGAATTTTATATTTTAAAATAAAAATGACAATTGAAGATAATAATATAATTAAAGAACAATTAAATTTAGAAATTAGAAAATTAATTATCAATAAATGGTATTTTTATGAATCTAATTGGAGTACTATTAATAAAAGATATAATCATAGAACTACTTTAAAAAATATTCCAGATATAAGATTTATAAAAGATGTATTATTAAAACAGTTAGGATACTTACCAGTCTTCTATTTCTTAAATGTTTTGTACGGAACTACTGAATATCCAGGACCATACAAAGAAATAGATAAAGGATTATTGTTATTGTATCACTTGGTTTGTGGTTTATCTGGTCAAAAGATGGCACAATTTATGTGTTATGCTACATTTTACGATTTATATAAAAAATTTTGGATAAGTAATTATAAAAAAATTAATAAAATTGTTAATACTGGCTTATTAAGTTTGTTTTCTAATATAAGAATAAGATTATTAGCTGCAAAATTGTATAACCCTACCGGTTTTAAAAATGTAACATTAATAATTGATGGTCATGATTCAAAAATTAAATATTATAATCCCGATACAGAAAGAATAAAGTTACATTCATATAAATTTAAAAAGCCAGGTATAAGAACACAAATTGTTGCAGATATGAATAAAATGATTATCTTTATTTCTGATTCTGAAAAATGTGGAGAATCGAATGATGGTTCAATGTTTTTAAGAATGAATTTATATAACAAATTACACATTGGTGATTGTTTAGCTATGGATGGTGGATATCCATTATTTATAAATCAATTTAAAGAAAATGCATTAAATTTAGGATATGAATTTAAAGATATGCATTTTATGTATCCGGCAAGAAAAGAAAAAGATAGTAAACTAACAATAAATGAGTTACATTATAACAAAGTTTTTGGTAGTTTCAGATCTATTATTGAAAATGAATTTAGTATATTAGGTAACAAATTTGAAAGATTTAATAATAATAGATC
>NW_019671963.1:4906-6372 GCF_002708625.1 Rhizopus microsporus ATCC 52813 | reverse complement strand
GAAGGAGGCATGCCAAAAATATATACAGAGTATGCCTGAACGGTGTGCAGCTGTTATTAAAGCTAAAGGGCGTTGGACAAACTATTAAATCCTTGAAATAAACATTACTTTATATTATGTTATGATCGCCGTCAAAATTGGTCGCATGTACCGTCTGATTTTGAACGCATGTCGTAGCAGCTACATTCATCCAATCAGGGCATGTCATATATCATTTGATAGCTTTCGAAATAAGCTTTCAGATGATATAGCATACATGGTATATTGGGGCATACGGAAGTATGCACAGACGTAAGTTTCCAAAAAGTGAAAACATGCGACCAATTTTGACGGCTACTGTATATGAATCTTGAAGAATTAGAAGTCGATGATATTGAATTTGAAGAGGAAGATACAATTATGGAAGAATTTCCTAGAAAAATAAAAAACATAAACATCCTGTTATAATAATAGAAGATCATAAGAATTAAAGATTTTTATAATACTATATTTATTTTATCAATACTCAAATTTTAAATAACGAAAAAAAACCCTAATGGGTTTATATATTTTTAATGGGTTCAGGAAAAACTTTTTGTGTTTATTCATCTATGCCACGTTATATAATGCTATAACTACACAACATTCTAAACGGTTTTCGTTCAATAGCATTATATAACTAGATGGATATTTTTATATTTTTATTTCTATTTCTCTTATTTATATACTTATTATTCCTCAGTAATCCTCATTGGAATAGTTAAGTTACTATCATAACGTGATAGTCTCGTCTACCTGGCCAGATAATATTTTTTGATTTTTTATTAAATTTTTTTAATTTTTTTGATTTTTTATTAACTTTTTAATGACGTCATAAAAGTCAGAATTTCCGTGTATTGCGCGCTGCAATTTAAGATAACAGTTAGCAAGGAAACATTCAGCGGTTGGGCCATTCCATTGATACGATTTACCTCCCCGTTTGATCTAACGTATTAAACTTAAAACTGCATACACTTTCATTCCTATAACAACTAACGCCAGATGGAATCTGTAAATTAACATATACAGTGGGTGAAAAAACTCTAAACACGCAAGCAGATTTTTCGGTTTTTTAAGCACTGCATCACCATTTCGTCACGCAGAAGGCTCAAACTTTTAGCAAAGAACCTTATTATCGTTTACAGCAATGTGTATAAATTTAAGACTCCGAAATTACGTGTACCCGTAGCAATCAATGTTCAAAGTCAGACGGTCGGTTTTTAGAGTTTCTTCACTGCAACATATTTATTAGAAAATGAATTTAATAACGGGTTGAGCCACCACTGGCGTCAATAACTGCTTTAATACGGTCAGGCATACTATCAATGTACTTTCTACAATTGTCTTTTGTGAAAGAGTTCCATTCCTTTTCTACTCTTTCCCACAATTCATGGACCCCTTTAGCTTTGGTATCATACATGGAAAGTTTGAGCTTTAGATGATGCCAC
>NW_019671963.1:0-1731 GCF_002708625.1 Rhizopus microsporus ATCC 52813 | reverse complement strand
ATATCTGGTACAATCAGATAACACGAGATGATTGCTTAAAGGTTATTGATAGTATGCCTGACAGGATACAAGCAGTAATTAAAGCTAAAGGTTACTGGACGAAGTATTAAATGTAAATAAAGTTGTATTATTTTTTACGCCGCAAAACTGGCAACATGAACTGCCTTACTTTAAACGCCGCATAATCAATGGCACAACGCACGATGCTTACCAAATTTGGAACATAGAAAGCAGGCAAGCAGCAGATAATAATACTCTAAGCATGCGGTCGCGTGGGCCATACACTTGAAGATACGGCATGTGAAATTGAAAATTGACAAACATGTTGCCAGTTTTGCGGCTCACTGTACTTCTTCAACTTCTTGCCATACAGCCAATACCACCAATCAGTTACCACCAAGACAAGGAAGAACGTATCTCCATGGTCACCTGAGTGTCACGTGATGTTTACAGATGCCTGAATTGGAATATAGCATTCTCAAAAAGCTCTGCGGGTATAGCTCAGCTGGGAGAGCGTTAGACTGAAGATCTAAAGGTCGGGTATTCGATCCACCCTAGCCGCATTGTTATCAATAGCCATCAACTATATATTATCGTCTTTTTTATTTTCACTATGTCATTTGATTCTATTTTTGGTATTGTAACTACTATTTTTGGAAATTTATTTCAGAGGACGACATTGTTGAAGGACCAAGTTGTCAAAGGACGAAGTCATCCCAAATAGGAAACCAACAAAAAAATAATATAGTATAAATAACATTATCCTCTACAGCAACAAACCTACACTTTTAGCATCACATTTACTTTTACAGTGGGTGGATTAATTGTCCCAGTGTTTCATTATTTTAGCTTTTCAAGTTGCTAATGATGTCAATATGGGGCGTATTGGGGCGTATATAGGATCATTTTGTAGCGCAAAAAAATTTTTATAAGATAGAAAATTTTTGGGTTTGTGGCTTATCTCAGACAGAAATGGCTAGGAGTGGGTGTGTGGTAAGGAGAGACACCCACAGCTGGATGACCGATGACCCACCCACCTGTCCTTACCTTGGTCTTTTAAAAGCCTCCTACCTCCATGGCCATACCCCTCCGACTTGGACAGCCTTGTCTTCCTTGGATATCTTTCTCATCATGTAGTTCTACACATCCTCCCCGTGGCCAGTCACCCATCCTGCCTCCCCTTGGCCCCATATACTACTCCTTCATCTACTAGTCGCGGTATAGCCCAGTGGATGTGCAAACTTGGAAGGGTGGTGGAGGGCCTCCTAGCCAGTCTCAGGAAAGGTTCTGGTGCTTGAACTGAGAAGAGGGTCCCTCGTCACCTGAGCTGTCCGGCGCCCGGGTATTTTAGCCTTCGAGCTGTAACACATACAGTGACTCAAAAAACTGGCAACATGTTTCGCACTTTTAAGTTTCGGCATGCGTAGCTCATTCATTTCTTGCTGTGTTATCTTGAAAATTTAGGTAAACAGTGCAAGGCTTATGTAGACTTGGTTGACCAAATTTGGTAATGATCCAAATAAAACTCAGCCAGTGACTGGCAGCTGAATTTGACCAAAGCATGTTGCCAGTTTTTTGACCACCTGCTAAAAATAAGATAATCATTTATTTATTTATTTCTAGTATTCTGTCCAGTATCCTTTCGACTTGATAACTGCTTCTATTCTATTTGGCATGCTATCAATCACCTTTAGACAATCTTCTTTGGTAATTTTCTTATACCAAGTGTCA
>NW_019671962.1:0-11968 GCF_002708625.1 Rhizopus microsporus ATCC 52813 | reverse complement strand
CCTTAAAATACAGTTCCTGGTAATCAGCTTAAATAATGATCCGCACAGTTGTTTCAAAGTAACAAGCTGAAATTGAATAATTACCAGTTATTGTTTCATATGTGGTTAATAGTTGATCCACTAAGTATGAATACAACATAATGATCACTACAATGGCGAATCTCGTAATGATGGATCTGGAATTAGCTGAATTGCGCTTGTCAAAATGACAATGTTGTTGATATTCAGCATTAGAAAATCACAGAGAGAATGCTAATGAAAATAAAGAAAGAAGTCAAAGTAGAAGTTCCTATAAAAAATAAAAAAAGAAAATCAGAAAATGGGCAAGTCTTGTGTAACATATGGCTAATATATTCATGAGACCGCCCTTTTTCGCTACAGGACTAGGATGACATAAACTGTCATTAGTTAGTTTGAGCTAGATGAAGTGCAGAGGATCGTTAAAGTACATAAATACATCGTTGACATAAAGGATAAGTTTTTTGTCAAACATAGTTAATGCATATCACTTGTTAAGTATACAGGTGAAAACACTATACATTTTCGTATTCAAGGGCCCTGCGGAGTATATTCTGTACATTAAGTAACCTTTTTGTATTAGCTACCAGAGTATTTTGGCAAGAGAGAAAAAAAATTAACTTTACTATAATCAGGAAAATTATAGGTATCAACGTGATTTCAATTAAAATTTGTACTAGATTAGCAAGCATTCACAACAGATAAATAATCATTATTTTCAAAATAGGGTATCTAACGTCCTTTTACTTGTAATAGTGTTAAAAATGACAAATTTTATATTGAAATATATGCGTAAAAGATAAGAAAAACTGGGATTTTATTGACTGTAAGTGTTATATTTAAGTAGGATACTCGATTTCCTGATCACCATGGACAGCTTCAGCATCATATCCTTCATTGAAGACAGCTATATACATATATTCCCACCAGTACATCCCTTCTTCTAACTCTGTCAGCGAAAGTGAAGTTAGAGGTGAAGTAGGCGTTGTTATGAAGTGAAATACGTTAATGATATCAGAAGGCAAATTGATCTATTTACTTGTCTGCGGCACCACGGCATCATCATTTGAATCGATCTGAGGAACTGCTTGGTCAGTCACTTCGTTAATCATAAAAGAAATTGATAAAAGGTATGAAAATTAAAGGGCTGTTGAGATAAGCATTTATATAAATACCCGTAACCGTCCTCGCGCTACTGTGGTATGCGGTCAAAAATGTATTCCATGAAACATATTTCACTTTATACAAACATGAATTTAGCTTACTGCCTAATGTAAGCTGAAAGGTATCCTCGAAGCAAGATAAATGCAACTTTCGTAGGGCATTTCCTTGTATATTCTGGAAAATACCTCGTATTTGATAATTACAGAGATCACGCAAGGTTGCTTCTACGACAATTGAAGCAGTAATCATCTAAAAAGTCAAATTAGGAAAACGGGATGCTGATATTTCCAAGACATGAGACCGTACCAATAAGAAAATAATAAGCTCGAAGCAATATAGAAATAGTCTGATTTGATACGATTGGTCAATTTTACTATTGCCACAAGATGTACACAAGCCAGATCGTCCAATAATAGCCAAGTGACAACTATCGATTTCCAACCAAGCTATATCATTTGTGTTATAATCAGAGTGGCTTATTCAAAGGCTGTCTAAAGATGATGCGTCAGATTAACTCATTTATCTCGCATTGATCAAAGCTCACAATGCTAAATCTATGAATATTTAAAAAAAAAAAAAAACCCATGACGTGCTTGATGAGATAATCATTATAATAACTTGAGTATAATCTTACAGTAGAGCATACATTCTACTTTACATTCCTATATCGCATCTGCTGAGAATAAGAGTACTGACAGCAATAATAGCTACTAACATAGTATTGATAAATAGTCATATTGACCACATTTATCATACTGACAACATTAGTATTCCCTATAAGACTCTCACACAAACTTAATTTAATAATATTCAACTCTTGTTAATAAAGAATCTAATTCGCAAGTCATCGACTTAATAGCCTTTTTACAATAACAAAGCTGAATACAACAACTCATACTTCAATCCAAAGGAATCTACAAATTGAGCTAAGCATAGATCCAGTTTTTAAATGAGCCTGGCTAACGTACGTTTTCAACTTCAAACAAGAGCGAATATCATAGTTTAGAATATTTTCTCAACGACGATAGGCACACTAGATGACAGGGTTCCGTTTAAGAGCAAGGCCTTAGGGCGGAGTAGAAGCTGACGACCTATATTGCCTCCATTAACAGAAAAGGTGCCCATATTCTTTCCAGGGTAATATCTTTAACAACCAGATAAACTTCTAAATTTACGATAAGGTTAGCCAATCGTTACACAAGAGTTGTTGATTAAGGCGTACCAGCTATATGATGTATGTGAGCCTTCCATGGCTCCCCCATTGCTATATTACTACCGAAAGCCTAATTAACTCAGGGCTTTAGTGGAAGAAAAGATGAGATCCCAGGCTTTTTTAATCCAGTTCTACAGAAGTACATGTTAGATCTCAATGTTCCCAATTGTAACGTAAGGGTGAAGCCATGTCTAACAATAGACATCATTAACGATAAGTATAAGGTTGGCTTAAATCGCAAGTTGAACAAATCAATATCATATATGTTACTATAGTAAGGCCAATGGCGAGTGCACCATAAATGTGTTCCCTTTGTTAACAAATTGACTGAAAGAAATGCATCATCACACGAAGTTTACCTTATTACCTTTTTTTCTTCATACTTTACGCTTTACCTTTCATTATTCCAGCTAAAAGGTGCTGCTGAAAAAAAAATAGCTTGATGACCATCCACCTCAATGATCATTATAGTTCTATTTGTACAGTTTCATCCTGAATTATGATTTAGAAATAGTAAAAGTTACGGTCACCGTATTCATATCAAATCGCTTCCATATTAGTCGCATATTTACGACTTGAGCCTCTAATAAACCTACACTTGCGAATCCTCATGAACTTTGGATCAACCAACATCAATAACACCTCCTCATTATCATTTTTTTTCTCTATCCACTTACATTCATTTCAAACCGTTGGCATCGACAGTTTTGTTTCTGAGATTGCGCGTATCTCCATATAATCTAAAGCAATAAATGAGCAAGCGCCTCTTCTTTATCTCACATATTATTTGCCAAATCTTGCTGTTTACCTCTGGATGTAGCTAAATAAGACTTGTTTAGGCTGGCTTAACTACTGGTAAGAGCCTACTATCTCTTTCAGTGGACCTCTGTTGCTCTTTATACATTTTTCAATTGACATGATGAGGCGTCTGACCTAACCATAACCTATCATTCAGAATCTTCACTGGTCGCCTGTAAAAAATAAAAATATAAATACAAATATAAATAAATAAACAAATAACCTGGATGTCTCTGAGAATATGCCGTCTACGTATCTTCTTACGCTATTATCTTGATATTGAGTTATTCTGAATAGTAAATAGTTGACAAGCTCAAGTAAAGCTTGCTTCTTGTTCCTTAATTGCAAAGTAAAGGTTTGGTTAAAAAAAAAAAAGGGACAAATACTGCTTTCAAATATAGGCTCTACTTACTCACTACAGATAAAATAAACTACTGTTAAAGGTAAGAATAAATGGAATGATATTTGCCTCAAAGGTAACATTGTCGGAATCTAGCAATGACTGACCTTGCATTAATTGAATTGCGCTTGCTGACATTGTCAAGGTTGTTGCCTCCAGTGATGGGAAAGGGTACATAAAGAAGTGGAAAGAACGAAAAAGAAGGAAAGAAAGACAATAAAGTGACAGCTTTGGTAATAAATAGCATAAACAAATGGCACTGACAACATTTATAGGCGTGCGTGTGACGCATGACCGGTCGGTTCATAGAGTAGGTCGGCGTTTAAAGTAGCATAATGGTACTTTTTAGGAACACTTAAGGTCCTTTGTTCGCCTTACTTACATGATCGACAGAAACAGACTCCGCAAATGCGCTAACTTTCCTTGAGGCTTCACTCTATATGTCACCATGGCTCATGATAACCAATATACGATTAGAGCATCATAGTTACAATTATTGAAGTGAACATCGACAATAGGTTTATTGTTGTGATTACTCAAAAAGTTGAGATTAGCGCCATAAGGGGGTGAGGATAAATCAGCCAATAATAAGGAAAGTAACAGCTACGCCCTACTCACTGGTTAAAATACAGCCGCTTTATTCATAAAATAACCACTTTATGTGCCTTTCTCAGAGATCAGGCCATCTTCATGCATGCATGCATCGTCAACCCAAGATCACAAGAGATGGATCAAACCAACACTACAAGTGCCAAATATCATTGCTCTCTTTTATTTTACTCTCTTCTAAAAGATATATGTTATATTACAGAAAGTAAAAATGGCCCTCTTTGTATATTTTTACTTTTTTTTGCGTTACGTGTGTATATCAGCATATATTGCACGCTTTATAGAATACAGCCGCCCTTTGTTGAAATATACGATTCATAGGATGAATAGCAATCCTATGCGTATTATTAAATATGGGGTTATAAAAAGGACAACGCTTTATCTTTACAACAAACATCCTTTTTCTTGACCAAAGTCAATAAAAGTCAATAATGGGGCAAACAACAAGATCTTTATTTAATAATAATCATAATACTGAACTAATAAGACGCGCTTCGTCAGTACAAAAAGATGTACTGTCCAGGAATGACCACGAGGAGGTAGCGTCTTTTCCATTCCCAGAAATCTCAACCTCACTTAGCCTTACAATGAATGAGCCCACTCAGGCCCTCGAATTCTCTCAGAAAATTTCAGCCATCCAGTCTTGAGAGCCTATGAAAAAAAGAGGAGTAAGTATGTGTGCTATGGGTTTATATGCTTAGCTAGAGGAAGAGAAAATGGTTATGTAGCTGTGAGTTGAGCTGCGAGTTGAGCTGCGTGGTGGGATGGGTGCTGAGCTATTTGTTGAACTGTTGATTGTCCCTATCATACAAGTGCAAAATGTTTCAGTTAAAGCAAATTCTTGACAAACTTTAGCTTATCACTTACCATCCCCCAACTTTTTTTTTTCTTTGGATTACTGAATTACTGGGTTATTGGATTATTGGATTATTGGATTATTGTAAAAGAAAAGGAAAAAGGAAAAAAAAGGATCGTGAAAATAACTAAACAAATAATCAAATGGCTTCACAGGCCGCGTCATCAATTTAGAGCCAGACGCGTTCCCCTCTCTATTTAGGCACTAAGACCTCCATGCCATAAAATGAGGAATATACATGGTTGATCAAGGGACATGTAAAAGAAGATATGTCACTGTTTGACTTGTACTGTGAGAATGAACCCTCAAAATGATATATGGCGTCCTTTGCTAGTAATGATGAGGAAGGATGCTTTATTTGATTACTAGAGTGCGGCTGTACCTCAAATAAAGGTCGATCAAAGATCACTAGTTCCATCTGAAGTCAACCAACAAGCTTCACTTGGATAATTTGTAAAAGAAAAGGAGTATGTCAGAAAAAAACACATGAGCCTATAATAGAACTGCAGATAGATCTAAGGGGGCCCATTTGTTTAACATACGGGATAATGATCTATGGCAGGTTCAATAATCCTATTATACAGAAACAGTTTCAACTGAACATCAGTCATTGATAGCACATCCATTCGACTATCGCTGTTACTCCACTGTATCCCGTCTATCAACATAAGAGAAAAAATATGGGGAAGGGGGAAGAAAGAGGACGAAAAGAGGGTTCATTGATCCTACGTTACACAAAACACGTCCCTTTGTCTCTTTGTTCTTTTTATTACCAAAGTTGTCAATTTATTACCTTTCTTTCCTTCTTTTATCATTACTGTTACCCTCTGTTAACACTGGGCATCAACAACAGCGCCACTTTGTCAAGCATGATTTAGCTAATTCCAGATCCATCATTTATAGATCCTGATGTTGTGATCAGTTTAAAGGTAAACATTTCAACAGCTCAATATAATTTTTCTTTGCTTATGCAACACCATATTGCGACTGTGATAAAAGAGTAAAGTACTGATTTGGAAGAACAGAAATACATGGTTGACAATTCAAAGATCAAAAGGACGGCTTTACCTGACTATGGAAGGCATTTTTTATTGTTCAATAACGAATCATGTTCAACATAAATGGAATTGGGACAGCCATTAAAGTGAGCGATATGGTTTACTTGGGGTACAGTAGACATACAGTTGCCTCATGTGAACGGTAGTTCATCTGAGACAAGGACATATGGAAGGACTTAAAAGTGCAACAAGAGTGGGATGAAAAGGCACGGTAGGTCATCAGATCCTTACTAGTGGTTCAAGACAAGGCTTTGGTAAGACCCTTACGTGACAGCATCCAGAAACAGAGGAGGAAAATTGACATTTGCCCAACTAAAATATGAGATTCAGGCAACACGGCTACTTCTTTATTGGATCAGGATGTCTGTATATAGGTGAATGTATGAATGGATGTATGTATGTATGTATCGCATTGATTTGCGCTTGGAACTTATAAATTCTAAGCATGGTTACCTTGGAAACGCTGGATATAAGAGATACTGTCGTATTTATCCTTCCTTTAATAGCTAATCTTCGTATGGGATTACTCCATTACTATACTGCTTACAGTCACTCTACATTTAGCATTACGTACCTCTATTAATTTATTTTGTAACATGTCGAATTGTAAATTGCTATTTTATATACTAAGCCTTACTTTGTATTAATGAGCTCCTCACCTTGTTTTCTCGCCAATAAAGAGGCTCAAGAGTCTCATCGATATATAGTCCTTTTCTCCTTGTTATAACTCAGGTATATTATAAGTATTTATTAACAAATAAATATCACAGGTGCGTTTGATGAAGGCGTGTAATGAATGAGATTCGGGACAGTGTGTTGGTCTTTATACCCTTATCATATGCGAACAAGATGTTAATGTGCAGACGTTAACTTTCATTGCATGTTAAATAACCTAAGAGCGTCCAATAGTGAATGATCGAGGATATGTCATCACCAATGACCCGCTTTAATATAAAAGGCGCTGATGCGCACACAATGTCGCGTTTACGAACGCATATGGCAACTCGCATTCCTTAAGCATTATTTTTGATTAGAAAAGAGAAAGTTTGAGTAAAGGCTGCCCTCAAGCAATCTTTTTCTTTTCTCTTTTTTTTTTTTTTTTTCTTGGCTTACCAAAAAGGAAAGCTAGCGATACGATTAATTCCTATGTGAATAGGGAAATAGAAGAGATTCGAGCCTTCTAGTGTTTTTGCAAGTAATGACCAATTTCTGTACAAAAGAAAAAGTTTCATTTTTTTTATTATTTAACTTAAAACAATGCAGTATTTATGAAATTTCATAGCTGTTATCCCGTTATGATCACATATGGTAAGGTAGTATCGATCTTCAACTAAATGTGGTGACGATAACGTATGTGCTATAGACCGTAATACTGGTTTTACAAATAGGGATTATGGAAGCTATTCTAAATAAAGTCAAAAAAATTGCCTTTTTGCTAGAATAACGGCTCCTGTATTTACGTACCTTTACGTGTGAGGCTTTATTTGGCTTAATTACATGTACCTTAGTTAGTACTCCGACCTCTTTTAAAACAACCTGATTTCTTTTTGCTATGAGCTCCTCCTCTCACTTCTAATAAAAGGATAAAGCAGAGATTCATCACTTCTTTGCTTTTATTCTATACATTATCGAGTACCAGCAACAGCAACAACAACAACAACAACTAAAACCAACATCTCAGGATTTATACAAAAAAGGAAAAATAAAATAAAATAAAACAAGAATGCTTACAATGCACAGCACCACAACTCTTTGGAAACCATAAAAAAAGGTGATTAACTAAGGAAATGGAAGCAGTAGAGGGTGTGTAAGAAGTTCTTAGGATCTTCTTGGCCCCCCGAAAAGACTCGGAGGTCGGAGAGAGTTAGTCGATCGGGAACTGGAAGAGACTAGGAATTGCTTACACGCCCTCCTTTTTTTCCCTTTATCCTTCTACTTTGTCTACGCTATGCATCAAGAAAAAAATACCCAAGGCCCAAGCAATAGAAATAAAAACCATCATAATAACGCTTTCTCTGGATGAAGGCGTACCGATGACGAAAGTTCTTCAAATTGTCTTTCTCTTTTCTTTCTTTCTTGTTTCTTGGAATACTCTAATCTATGTATTGTAACTACTATTTTTGGAAGTTTGTTTCAGAGGACGACATCGTTGAAGGACCAAGTTGTCAGAGGACGAAGTCACCCCAAAAAGGAAACTAACAAAAAAATAATATAGCATAAATAACACTATCCTCTACAGCAACAAAGCTAGACTTTTACCAACTATTATCAACTCTTATCTACACTTTTACTTTCACTTTTATTTCATTCCTTTGTTCTTACAACAAATTCTTATTTTACCTTTTATATAACTCTTTATTGTTCCATAAAAGCCCCTTGAAGTCATATTATACCTCATTGTAATCCTATCTTATCAAGCAAACCTTATTGCTATCTCTACTTGATCTATACAAGATTTGGTGGTCATCTATCGAACCAATTATCATCAAACACCTTAGTGCAAGGCTACTTAACGTCAAGAACCTATAACTATCAAGCACAAACTTATCAAACAACATAACCCTAAGCCACAGCAGAATCCACATTTACAGTATAAAGAAACAGGCTTCTTGGGAATTCATCAAGAGAACAGTAGCGCTCTTTCAGCTTTTACAAATTCCGCAAATTCTGGCCCTCTGCGAAGATTTTCCTCAGGGCTTAACTTTATATACTATCATAGCTCACAGCGGTTACAAACAAAGCTAAAGTACATCAGAGACAACATATAAACAGAGAATTGAGATTAGGTTTATTGTTGCGATTACTCAAAACGTTGAGATTAGCGTCACAGGGGGGAGGGTAGGTCGACTGACGAAAAGGAAAGTAACAGCTACGCCCTACTCACTGGCCATAACAGAACCTGTTTATACATAAAATAACTACTTTAGGTGCCCTCCTCAGAGATCAGGCCATCTTCATGCATGCATGCATCGTCAACACAAGATTACAAGAAATGCGCCAAACCAACGCAGTAAATGTGAAGATTATCATGATCCAAAGCATACATATTCAACGAACTTTTACTTCTATTAAAGGGTTCATTAGTAAATATCTTTTCTTTCATCTCTTACTGCACCTTTTACTTGTAGGAGATATCTATTCCGTTTACTCCTTTCTTTTTGTTTGCAATGTTGATTATGGCACAATGGGACCCGGAAAATATTTTCTCATGTGGACCAATCAATAGAAAATAAATAAATAATCACATTCTTTTTTCCCCTTTTTTTCTTATTATTTTCTCACACAACAAAGAAAAGAAGGAAAAAAGACATTTTTTGGATTGAATGGCAAATTGTAAGCTATAACTTAGCAGCTACCTTTTTCTTCCTTCATGACTAACATGTATTTTAACTGTAGCGTAGCAACAACATTACGTCAAGGCAACCAGTATCCTCAGCCTTCCTACACCCTCAACGTCTCTTCAGCACCTTTTTCAGCACATGTCGACCTTGACTAACCCTATACTAACCCTATACTAACCCTATACTAATCCACAGATGCAGCCGGAGGTCTTCTTTGCTGGCTCTATTGAGTTATTCTAGTTCCTCCGTAAACAAAAAAAACTCCAGCAAAGGGGTCTTGTGTTGTTCGTTCGTCTTTCTGTTCTTCCCCGCCCCCTTTCTTTTGTAGAGGCGCTCAAAGAGATTCACGAAAGGGTTCTGCGGTTCCTTTGTGCATTGCACTCTCACACACTGGTTTCAGGCTCTGTCCCTTAACAGACACGTTGAAGGGTATCCAAGCAAACACGGCCTCCACGTTGGCGATGCCTGGGCAACATTCCCTTTATGTTGGATATCGATCTTGGTTGATGACAACAGGAAACGAGGGAATGGCCAACTGCTGTTTGCACATAACTTGGTCTTTTATTAAATAAATAAAAATCATCTTTGCAAATCCTAATGCTTATTTGACTTTTTTTGTCTACTCTACCTAAACTGTTTTATTTTTGCTTTGAGTCTCTAGTAGTACAATCAGCATACCAATAGAGGATCCGACTCATTTATCGATTCTCAAGCTAAAAACTTTGGGAGGATCAAATGCAAGAGGTGGATCTAGCCATAACAGAGTACTTATGACATCCCAGTATTCTTTACCTCTATACCGTACCAGTGACAGTAAAGCGGCCTCAACTGTTATCTACAATTACCTTTGACATCTCTGACGCAAGATTCTTGAAATGTCCAAAGTCATCAGTTGAGGTTGCTCATTTTTCGCAATTAGCCAATCTGCCAATGCTTTCTAATGTACCTGTTAATTTTCTTCCACTGAAATAAAACGTGCTCCGTAATTTGACATGCCGTCATCATATCGGATCAATTGGCCAACATAGCAATAACCTTTTTGCCATACTTATAAGATCACGCAACCAGCTACGGCCGTTGAACGGGCATTGACGACAATGCAAAAATTAGAAATATAATGAGCATTACCCCTGGAGTATAATGCCTCATTCTCTAGAGTCTGCTGATTAGGCGCATTTCTTGTGATCTTGGGTTGACGATGCATGCATGCATGAAGATGGCCTGATCTCTGAGAAAGGCACATAAAGTGGTTATTTTATGAATAAAGCGGCTGTATTTTAACCAGTGAGTAGGGCGTAGCTGTTACTTTCCTTATTATTGGCTGATTTATCCTCACCCCCTTATGGCGCTAATCTCAACTTTTTGAGTAATCACAACAATAAACCTATTGTCGATGTTCACTTCAATAATTGTAACTATGATGCTCTAATCGTATATTGGTTATCATGAGCCATGGTGACATATAGAGTGAAGCCTCAAGGAAAGTTAGCGCATTTGCGGAGTCTGTTTCTGTCGATCATGTAAGTAAGGCGAACAAAGGACCTTAAGTGTTCCTAAAAAGTACCATTATGCTACTTTAAACGCCGACCTACTCTATGAACCGACCGGTCATGCGTCACACGCACGCCTATAAATGTTGTCAGTGCCATTTGTTTATGCTATTTATTACCAAAGCTGTCACTTTATTGTCTTTCTTTCCTTCTTTTTCGTTCTTTCCACTTCTTTATGTACCCTTTCCCATCACTGGAGGCAACAACCTTGACAATGTCAGCAAGCGCAATTCAATTAATGCAAGGTCAGTCATTGCTAGATTCCGACAATGTTACCTTTGAGGCAAATATCATTCCATTTATTCTTACCTTTAACAGTAGTTTATTTTATCTGTAGTGAGTAAGTAGAGCCTATATTTGAAAGCAGTATTTGTCCCTTTTTTTTTTTTAACCAAACCTTTACTTTGCAATTAAGGAACAAGAAGCAAGCTTTACTTGAGCTTGTCAACTATTTACTATTCAGAATAACTCAATATCAAGATAATAGCGTAAGAAGATACGTAGACGGCATATTCTCAGAGACATCCAGGTTATTTGTTTATTTATTTATATTTGTATTTATATTTTTATTTTTTACAGGCGACCAGTGAAGATTCTGAATGATAGGTTATGGTTAGGTCAGACGCCTCATCATGTCAATTGAAAAATGTATAAAGAGCAACAGAGGTCCACTGAAAGAGATAGTAGGCTCTTACCAGTAGTTAAGCCAGCCTAAACAAGTCTTATTTAGCTACATCCAGAGGTAAACAGCAAGATTTGGCAAATAATATGTGAGATAAAGAAGAGGCGCTTGCTCATTTATTGCTTTAGATTATATGGAGATACGCGCAATCTCAGAAACAAAACTGTCGATGCCAACGGTTTGAAATGAATGTAAGTGGATAGAGAAAAAAAATGATAATGAGGAGGTGTTATTGATGTTGGTTGATCCAAAGTTCATGAGGATTCGCAAGTGTAGGTT
>NW_019671961.1:0-16474 GCF_002708625.1 Rhizopus microsporus ATCC 52813 | reverse complement strand
AAAACTTAGTGAAAAATTCTTGGAGATTGCACAACAAAAGCGCAAGGAAATCAAGAGTGGTGCTTATGCAGATGTACCAGACAACGAAAAGGATCTTTTGACGCTTATGTTAGAGGCTGAAGAAAAGGGCGACACATGGACATCAGAGGACGAGCTTAGAGTAAGTATAGATTCCCCTATTTTCCTTGTTGAGCAATGCCCACTGATATGTAATGTTAACAATAGCATAATATTGCAGTTTTGTTTTTAGCTGGTACGCATCAAGTCATATACATACATATATCAGCTCACATTCACCTTAACCTTAGGACATGATACCACTGCTCATGCTCTATCCTTCTGTTTCTATCATCTTGCAAAGAATAAGGTATGCTGCTATGACTATGTCATCTCTTCTATGACACTAATATATGATCTCTTAGGATGTTCAACAAAAGCTAAGAAAAGAGGTACTTAGTATTCTGGGTGATAAGCCGGTTGATGTAGTGCCTACAGTTGAGCAGCTAAAAAATATGCAATACCTCAATATGGTCATAAAAGAAGTAATAGCATAACCTTTCATCTTTTTATAATAATCTAATTGCTCTCAACAGAATCTGCGTATAAATAGTCCAGCTGATATGCTATTTTCACGAGATGTTAAAGAAGATACCATTTTGGCCAACACGCTTATTCCCAAGGGCACTGTTGTTACAATCAATATAGAGGCTTTGCACTACAACCCCAGGTTATGGCATAATCCGGACCAATTTGATCCTGAAAGGTTTGCTCCTGGTGGTGAACATGAAAAGCATGAAGGTATGACTTGGTTACCTTTTAGTAATGGAACCCGCCAATGCCTTGGCATGAATTTCTCTCTGTTTGAGCAACGATTGGTCATTGCTATGATCTGTAAGTTATCCTTGTTGACCAAAGCATAAATTAACACTTTTTCTTGGTTTTGCAATAGTGAAAAAGTATGAGATTAGTGTTCCGGAAGACTCCATTCATCGTGATCATATTGTTAGTGATGTATCATTCAATGGTGCGCCCAAGTCACTGAAGCTGACTTTTACCAAGCGTTATTAAATAAAAATACATGTTTATTATCAACTATTTATACACATCAACATCAACTTTCTTTCCTCTTCGTCTTCTTGTTCATTTTCAAGATATGCCTTTATCACCTCCCATTCATCGTCACTCCAGTCGTCTTGATCTTCACTTTCCTCTGTGGTATCCTTATTGTCTTCATATTCAGATATGGATTTTATGAGTGCAAGGACTTCATTGATCTCTTTCAACGTCTCTTCTCTTGACTCTATCAATTCTTCATGTTGAACGCTATTCAACGTCATTGAAACAAGAAGAGAAAGAAAGGGAAAATAATAAAAAAACAACAGGAAAAGAGGACTTTTTCAGTGACCGCCTATCCAAAAAAGGTGGGTTTCCCCACACAAATATAGAAATAAATGATCTACATGCAAATCTTGACTTTCTCTTTTGTATATCATATCAGTTTATGTGAATGCTGTAAAGTGAAGTCATCATCTAACTGCGACCCGCTGTGCAACATCAAATCAGATAAAAGAATTGAGCTTGTGATTGTATTCTATTCCTTAAGCAACAACGAAAAAAAGAGAGGGTTAAAGATGACAAAAGATGCCGAATTGCTCTCTCTCTCTCTCTTTCATTTAATTTACAGCCAAAATAGCCCCCTTTGCTCTGACCGGCAATTATATACAAGATCAAGGTTATGCAAACTAAATATTCATGTGAAAGTCTTATTGGTCCCACCTTTTTAGTCTCACTTTCCTCCCCTTTTTTCCTTCTTTTTTTATATCTTTATTCTTAAAAATGAACCGTCTTGAACAAATTGCACTCGATCCACGATTCCATGAAGCCTTGTCTGTCCTAAAAGGCTTTCGAAACGGTGTTGTTTATGGTGCCAAGGTTAGATTCCCGCATACTTTGGTCATGACCATCTTGTTCAAAACTGGATCGGAAAGTTTCAATATAAATATAAATACACACACAGCCTTTTCAGAAAGTAAAGTCGCATTTTTGCAATTTTATAATACAATTTATACGAAAAAGCGACAAGCCAGCACGACATTTCTTTCTGGAAATAGTGTAGTGCATTAAACATGCATACATATAGAGCAGAAAGTAAAGTCAAAGGTATCTTGAGAGCAACTAAACAACACACCCTTAGTTTGAGTATGCTTGCTACCATTTACAAGGCTCTGTATAAATTTGTTAGTGGGTACTTACCTTTTATAAAAATATGCTCAAATAAGCTCACAAATGCCCTTATCGCACCTTCCCCCACGCTTTTGTATGATAGTAAACCAGGCCATCTTTTGTGAAGCAAAGAACAAAAAATATTGAGCAATATGTAGCAAGAAGCTGCTTTTCAAACA
The DNA here is from genome assembly GCF_002708625.1 of Rhizopus microsporus ATCC 52813. Lineage (NCBI taxonomy): Eukaryota > Fungi > Mucoromycota > Mucoromycetes > Mucorales > Rhizopodaceae > Rhizopus > Rhizopus microsporus. The sequence goes on along the minus strand of NW_019671961.1, from coordinate 14,072 downwards.
TTTGGACGCATACCATGTAAATATAATAGCACAAATGAGAGCAAGCCCTCAAAATACTATCAGCATTTGCAAGATACGCGCGTGTTCTGTCATATTTTCTTTTATAATCCTTACCATTTTTTATAAGCTTGCATAAGCCAACGTACAGCGAATATGCGAACGTCATGTGTCTGAGTAACGTTTACATTGTATTATCTTTGTCTGCTTTTGTGGTTAAATCATGTGCAACAGCTAACAGAAGAGTGTCTACTTTTTTCACCTAACAGCTATAGAAATTATTTGATATCGCGTCATCAGCAAGAACTAAGTTCTCTTTCTGATTTACGAAGAGTAATATCATATGATAAAGAAGATATAAACCAACACAATCTTGTAACGTTTAGAGATAGAACTTACTATAAGCCTATATAATCTCAAAGAACCTGATAGACTATCCCGTGCTTTATTTAAGCATCTGTACTTTGGTAATTAGCCTTATTGCTCTTATACGCCATTTGCTTCATTAAACAAAAAGGTGCATTATGCGTCACACGAAGAGCTAATCTATTAGCCAATCAATGCCTGTGTATTTTACTTGTAATTTTCTCTCTTTCCCTCTCTCTGTCTTTTCTTTTTAAAAAAAAACTCTTTGTAATGCAACTAGAGGATGTACAAAAAGTGCTTCATGAGTTATCAACATTTACACAGTTTGTTATTGCAACTATAGGCATTTATGTAATATTATCACCAGTCTTTCAACATTTGGATTATAATACATCATCGCTTAACTTTGTTGTTCGTTTCCTTACATTCATCTTTCAATTCATTGGACTTCCTGATCTAACACAATATACAAGACCCAAGGAGTACTATGAGAAATTAGCAAAGCAACTGAATGGTAGCTTAATTAAAGTATACACGTTTTTATATTCAACATGATCTATTATAGAAAGCGAGCTAGCCACCACTCGCCACGCTGCACGTATTTGTGTAGCTTCCCATATTCCTTCTTACGATCCTTCTGCACTTGTTTCAGGCCTTGTTAACACTGGTAACTCTTGCTTTATCAATTCTGTATTACAGGTATAACAAAAGAATTTGAAAGGAGGGGAATCCGAGAATCATCTTTAAATAATAGGCATTTTCTTCACTTACTTATCTACATGATTATTTGCAAACCATCAATATGGCAACACCACCTGGGCTTCCACTTCCTGTTAGCCGTTCACTTTTAAAGACACTACGACGATTAAGTCAGCCTATGTATCGCCGTACTTCGTTTCGACCTACCGAAATTGTTACGGCATTGTCTTCAAACCGGCGCATCACAAATAGAGAACAACAAGACGCTCAAGAATTCTTTCAATTAATTTCTAGTGCATTGGATACTGAGGCACAACGTGTTGTTCAGTACACACGGTTCGGCGGAGGATTCAAGGAATTGCTCTCTGTAGACAGTCAGGGACAGCGTGGTAGTTCCCATGCATGGTTAGGTCGCGGGCTCAAGGGTCTAGTGAACCCAGTCATCAAGAGAAAGGAGTTTGAGAATCCATTGACTGGACTATTGGCAAATAGATTATCTTGTCTAAAGTGCAAATACACGGTAAGTTTCTCTTCTGCCGTGAAAGAAGAGAAATAGGAGAGAGATAAAGTATTAATTGATTGACAAACTAGTTCTTATAGGGTGCCATTCGACACTTTTCATTTAATAATATACAGTTGAATTTGCCAAACAAGGTGGGTACTAACGTTTAACTGTCACACCGCGCATTTACTTAACTTTGACGTCTACAGTATACAGCCACACTAGAAGAATGTCTGTCTCGATTTACAGATATAGAATACCTGCAAGACGCTTCTTGTCGTCGATGCTCCTTTATCGCTACCATAGAAACGCTTGAACAAGAAATTGCACGTTTGAAAAAAAATTCAAAAAAGACCAACAAAAAAAAACATTTAGCTCCACTTCAAGCCAAGAAATCTCGAATGGAACACTTGTTAAAGATGAGACGCATAGATGATGACGATGAAGAAGGATCCAAGGAAGAGTGTATGAGGATGAGTTGTTTGAGCAGTAAGCAAGTTATGTTGGCGAAACCGTCCAAAATCCTGTGTCTACACGTGTCACGATCAGCATACCTAAGCACTGGCATGGTTTACAAGAATCAATGTCGCTTATTATTCCCAGAATACCTGGACATAGGGCCTTATACCACAGACGGAGCAGATATCAATGTCGAGCAACCACAAGAATCAATGTCAAGTCCATCTGATCAAAGTCATGATAGAAGAATATATAAGCTCATGAGCATCGTTGTACACTATGGAAGTCACAGCTATGGTCATTTTGTTGCGTACAAAAGACGGATATACACAGATCGTTGCGAGTGTGATCAATGTGGTGCCGAGCATAAGAAAGAGATTTACAATGGACAGGATGTGTGGTACAGGATATCAGATACCAAAGTAGATGAATGCACACTAGAAGACGTATTGCATTCTAACCCGTATATGCTGCTTTATGAACTGGATGAATCAATGAGCAGTCGTGATTGTTGTGCAAGTGCCAGTAGTAGAAGTAGCATTAGCAGTGAGAGCAGCACGCATGTCCCTCTTTTTGAGGAAAAGTCAAATGATATATACAGTCCTATAGATGATGCAGCCAAAGAAGCACTTTTTGTAGCAAACGCACTACTTCGTTCAGCTGCATAAAACAAGTACATTATGTATAATAAATAGTTTCTTTACACTTTATTCAGAAATGATTCACACGCTGATAGAAAAGTGATAATTTCAGACAATAAATAATAAAAGAGAGACCACAAGAAGCAAAAGAAATGTTAGTATTTCAGTTACGTGTTATTCATAAGTGTTGATCACATTTATCTTCTCTCAAAAATATCAAGTTCATTTTGTGTATTACATGTTGTCTTTGAAGCAATAAAGAAAGGATAGGTAATCATCTAAAGTGATGACTGTTATTGAGCTTAAAAAAACAGCTTGTATTTACTTTTGTCTGCCTTTCATTATCACTCTTGTATGAATCTTAACACTATATAAAAAGTTAAGAGAATAAAGTGTTCATTTTTATATATTTAAAAGTGGCATTTACTAATTACTTTTTTTTTATTTTTTATTTTTTTAAGCAGTCTTTTGAGCAACAACGACATTTACATTAAAGTAACCACTAATATTCTCCATACAATACTTGAGTTCTCTCAAAAAGTCTCTTTGGTCGTGCTCATTTTCAAGACCAATCACGGGGCCTAGGACAGAGATTGTGCTCTTGACTCCATTTATCCAACTCCAAGCAAGTTTCTTTGCTGAATTTGTTTTAGTAGCTATTTAATAATGATCAATAATAATCCAATAACTATATATTTTTTTAGTATTACTGGTATCATTAAATCTAAACTGGGAATCAATAATATTGGTATTGCCTGCTTCTCGAACCATTCTCTCAATTTCTCCTCCGATACGTGGATTTTGTGATCTTTGTGCACAGGTTTGATGAACTATTTTTTAAAAGTTTGATTACTAAAATGACATATTTTCTTTTTAAATAAACTTGCCTGCGTATACACTCTTGTAGAAGGCGTCATCTTGTTTGGTTGGCATCTATTTGTGACTTAGAAACTGTGATACATACATCCTTGTAATCTTACTTCAATGTTTGCATCAACTATCTGCACCAATCCTCCTGGCTTGGTTACGCGAAGTAGTTCTTTGATTGCGCCAGGCCATTCATCCTCACGCAGGGCAAAGATCATCAATCTCATGTGAACAAAGTCAAAGGTATTATCTTCATAAGGAAGTGTTTCCAAGATATTTCCAATTTTGAAAGTGAATTGTTTTGGCATCATGTCAGTGTTGACTACATCAACTATATCGCAGCCGTGGTAATCACAATTGGGATAGTCGGAGATCATGTCCTATGTCGTGTTACAAATTGTGCATTTTAACAAAAAGAGTAAGCGTACCATAACCCAAGCTCCTGAACCACATCCAACGTCCAGAACACAAGCTTCGTTGTCAAATTTAATCAACTCGGTTACACTTGGCATCACATTTCTAATATCAGATGAGTAAAGACCCTTGTCTGTCACTTTTTGTTAATATTCAAATACCCTCCAAATGTTTCTTTAAAAGCAAAGTGTTGCTAAACAACATGGTTAATTTATATATATTTGTATTTAATCTATCTTACTCCTGTCAGTCTAAGTTGTTCTTCGTCATCTTTAGGTAGCCAATAAGTTGACTGTTGAACTTGATGAAATTCTCTTTGTGATGGAATAGTTGTGTCAAATGCACTTTCACTACTTGCTGACTCTGTGTATGATGTTTGTTCGAAATCTGTCATAACTCTTGTTGAAGATGGTTCTCTGATATGTTTATTTTCTATATTTTCTCTTGGAATACTGTATGTCTTTGTTAAACGATTTCCCATTTTGCTACAATTTTTAATTTAAAAAAGAAAACAATAAACTCACCCTCTCCTATTTATATCCTCCCAAAAAAAAAAAAGCTAAAAAAACAAAGGGGGAAGAATAAATAAGGGGCTGGCTTTTATCCTTCATATTTATCAGTAATCATTTGTCACACTCTCTTTACTCCCTCCGCCAAATTCTGAGCTTGCAGGTGATTGATCACAGTAAAGTCGGAAGCCTGATGTTTGTTGCAAGTTTGTTTACTCTCTTTCTCTCTTTACTGATACCTTCACTTCATCTTTGACTGTTTTTCTGATTACATTCAGATACATCATTCTGTTTTTACAGTAGCTTTTTTTTTTTTTTTAAAAAAAAAAAGAAAAATATACTTTCAGTCACATGAATAAAGGAACGGGAAGGCAATTTCTAAGATCCGCGCATTTCTCAAATTCAGACTGGTTGGTTTGAATGCAAAAAATAGTTCAGACTAATAAAAAAAGAACAAATACAGATGTGTGTTTATTATAAATAAGAAAAAAGAGAGAGCTCATTATTACAAATAAAGTCATTTTATATATGAAAACAGGACTATTAAGTGAGTTCATCATGACCAATAAGAATTAAGCATGGCGCGTTATATGAAAGTACTTTGTGCAAAGTAATTCCGTGTAAATTATGGCAGGGGAAGGATATCGCACAATGGATTACTACAAGAGTGAATTTTACATGCCTGAGACTACAGATAACGACAGATATACGAGGATGAAGCTAGTCTAGATGTATCGGTTAGGAACCTAACTGAATCACCTGTACGACTATGATATCAGCTGTCAAATAGGAGGCCACAGACTATACTGTTCCAAGCGAAAGGCTTTAAAATATGAAACTGAAAAAGACAAGTAGTTTAACGAGCTACCATGAGATATGTTGTTGATAGTAGCCCTTGGACGAAAGAATGAGTCAAGAGAGGAGTATGACCAAGACAATGCTTCTTTTATCTTGGAAAATGCAAAGCACTTGCTCTTTTATCTCGCTGGTGGAGCAAGGGAAACTGCAGACAACAACAGCTATGACTCTCATTTCAAGCCATGCTTGCATATTGTTATGAATCTTTTATGCAACAGTTTAATCTGCATAAAGGCCTAGATATCCAAAAGAATTACTTGATAACGAAAGTAGCAACACCTTACTGTGATATGCTTCTTAGTCTTTAAATGAAGAGTTTGTTTTGGATACATCCAAGATGGAAAATAGCTACTATTTGATCAATCTAAGCAAGTATGTCTCATATTGATACTTTAAAGACAACCCTTCCTCCTTTTTTTTCCCACCTTTTGAATATAATATGTGTCTTATTAGCTCTTTAAACATACAATTCTTTCTCAGAAAAAGAAGTTCTTACAATCCATCAAACTTTTGAGCAACTTTGATATTGCTATTCCTGGAAGTCCAAGTACACAAGGTTCTGTCAGACCTTGTCCGTCCTCTGGTATGATGTACAAATGTTGTACAGTGAAAAGAAAGAAACCATGAAATTCTTTTCGTTTCCTTTATTTCTTTTAGAATTAATCACGCAAGGATATTATGACGGTTATTTCAGATAGAGAGTTTCATGATATTGAGACATCAAGCTATTGGCTTCCCAAGGACGACGAAGAGCAGATGAGGTTAACAGGGGTAAGAACGAAAAAGATTAAAATACAGGGTAAATATTTACTGTTGTATAGCAACATTTTGCTTTTAAAGAAATGCTTGAAGGGTAATATTTGGTAAATATATAAATGTATTTGTTTGGAGGCTTATTCGTAGCTTAGAAATGTTATGCCAAGTGTATCATTGGATTTCAGCAAAGGGAATTTATCTGTTCTCGACGTCGGTTGTGGTTCAGGAGCTTGGATAATGGTAAGTTGAGATTAGCAGAAAAAAAAGCCAAGAGTTGATTTAAAGAGTATAGGATATGATCACTGATTATCCCAAATGTGATTATCATGGCTGTGACATAGTTCAAGCCATTCCTACAAACATGATGCCAAAACAATTCACTTTCAAAATTGGAAATATCTTGGAAACACTTCCTTATGAAGATAATACCTTTGACTTTGTTCACATGAGATTGATGATCTTTGCCCTGCGTGAGGATGAATGGCCTGGCGCAATCAAAGAACTACTTCGCGTAACCAAGCCAGGAGGATTGGTGCAGATAGTTGATGCAAACATTGAAGTAAGATTATAAAGTGTAACATTAAAAGAAGCCCTCATCTTTACCTTTCCTTAGCTACCCGAGCAAAAGGATACTGTCTTTTACAAGTCCTTATCAGCTGGTAAAAAGAAAAAACGAAGGGAGAAATAAATAGACAATTAATAGTTCCTCCTTTTTAATAGTGCATACGATCTGTAAGGCAGTAGGACAGAATCCACGTATTGGAGGAGAATTAGAAAGATTATTAAAAGAGGTTGGCAATACAGCGATTATTGACTCACAGTTTCGATATAATGATACCAGTAAGTGTCTTTTATAAAACAATAATAATGTTACAAACATCTTGTTCAGCAACAGGAACTCGGTTAGCCAAAAAGCTCATTTGGTGTTGGTTAGAAGGTTCAAAGACAGGAATGACTGTAGCAGCACCCATTTTAGGCTTAAATAACAAAGCGGAGCAAGAAAATTATCTCAAAGAGCTAGAACATTGCATGGCAACAACAAGTGGATACTATAATGTCAACGTTGTCGTTGCTCAAAAACTGGCTTAATGCAAATAAATAATAGCCGAATTGATCCCCGCTTAAAGACGTTGAAGGCGGCATGACTCTATTTGTGACGCAAATAAAAATATTTCCCTTTTCCTTTTTTCTTTTTCTTTTTCTCTCTCTCACTTTCTTTCTTTCTTCACTGATGAGTGAAGTCGTTCAAGCCATCTACATTCGAGAAACTGAAACTCGACAACAACCTAAACCACATACAGTTTACAAGATTGAAGTACATGCTGCGGTGCGCAATTGGTTTGTCTGGAAACGATATTCAGAATTTGAGAAATTAGACACCATGTTTCAAACCATATTCCCTAAACATACACGGCCTGTTTCACTACCGCCCAAACATTACTTTCCTCGGACCTTCAATGATCCAGAAAGGATCGAAGAGCGACGACGAGGACTTGAGGCTTACTTGCGAGGTATTCTGAGCAGCCGAGACGATCGATGGAGATTGACAGATATCTGGAGAGAGTTTTTAGCTATACCAAACAACAATACATTATCAACCAAGGAGATGTACACATCCGAGAGTTGGCTAGATGAATACCATACGATGAGCAACACGGCACGAGAAGTCAGATCGTTGATGAATCGAAAACATACCCATATGGCACGTAATGAAATATCAGCATCACACCAGTGCACAGTACAAGCCAAGAAGCTCCTCGTCTTTTTGTCAGCCAAGTTATCGACACTTGAATCCGGACTGAATAGCTTATCAGCTATTTTATCAGAGGGCGAACTGAGAAGACGACAAGATATGGTCTCATCTCTCAAAGATGAAAAGGATGCTCTCATGCAGCTCGCTAATACCTCCGCACGCGCCGATCAGCAACTTGAACAACAAAAGCAGCAGCCTGTCACGCAGGAACGAAAAGCACTATTTAATGAAATCAAACCAGAACGCAAAGGTATGGGAAGAGCGTTTGGTGCAGCCTACAAAAAACAACTACAAGAGACAGAAGTGACAAGGGGATTAGATAATGAAGGGTTAGTTGTCTATCAGGACCAGTTGATGAAAGAACAAGATCAGCAAATTGAACAGTTTAGTTCTATTTTGGCCAGACAAAAGCAATTGGGTATTACGATTGGACATGAATTGGATACACAAAATCAATTATTGGATGAATTGGATGCTGATGTCGACAGAACTCAAACCAAACTCAAATTTGCTAATAAAAAGCTACAAAAGATAAAATAAGGAGAACATTTTTTGTTCTCTTTTTCTTTATTTATTTTGAAAGGAGTTTAAGAGGAAAGAAAGGGGGGACACATTTTTGATTAACAATAAATTTTTTCTTTTTTCTTCCTTTCTTTTTTTTTTTACTTTTTTCTATTATGGAGCAATCTTCTACGACAGCAACAACAACTTCAACAAAACAAGCCAAAAAGGCACCTGGATTCTTATTAGGAGTATCTGAAGATCGCAATAAACGATGTCGTAGAACAATGGAAGATGCTCATACCTTTGTATTCAATTACATGGGTGTACCTCGTCAGGGCTTCTTTGCTATTTTTGACGGACATGCTGGAAAGGCAACAGCTGAATGGTGTGGGAATAACTTTGATAAAGTATGGTAAAGAAAAAAGAGGTTTACAAATTATTCATAATCATAAATAGGTGTTGGCCAACGTAATTGAAGAAAGTAACCCAGACGAATCAGTTCCGGAAATTTTAAATAAAGCTTTTCTAAGAGTGGACAACCAAGTCAATGAACGTGAAGGAAAGTTCTCTGGCTGTACGGCTATCGTTGCCTTTGTGAAAGTGGCTGAAAACAACAAGGTTAGATATATATATTTATTACAAGATTCTTACAACTAACCCTCTACATTAGCGTATTTTATATACTGGAAACGTAGGTGATGCGCGTGCTGTCTTGTGGTAAGGAGCTATTATTCTTCTTTACTTTATGTATTCATTCATTATAGTCGTCAAAACAAAGCAGTTCGACTGTCTTATGATCATAAGGGATCTGATTCTCAAGAAGCAAAACGCATCATGGACTTGGGAGGATTTATGATGAACAACCGTGTGAATGGAGTATTAGCCGTAACACGATCATTAGGCGACAGTGTCATGAAGGAATTTGTTGTTGGAAATCCCTTTACGACCGAGACAGAACTAGGACCCAGCGACGAGTTTCTAATTTTAGCATGCGACGGAGTGAGTTGAATACAAATCTTCTTATAATGTGTACTTATATGTTTAATAGCTTTGGGATGTTTGTGAAGATCAAGATGCAGTTGACCTCATCAAAGATATACAAGACCCTCAAGTCGCAAGCCAAAAATTACTAGATCATGCATTGGCTAATTTTAGTACAGATAACTTGAGTGTTATGGTAATTCGACTTGATGATACTAAAGAGTAAAGAACAAAAAAGAAGACAACGAATGGCAGGTGTCCATTTACTATTACTATTATTATTGACTACTATTTGTACACTACTATACGCAACCTCAATATACTTTTGCGTTTAAACACTTTTATTTCTACCACTACTACTACTTACTACTTACTACTTACTACATTGACACATACAACACACCCACACGCACCCATAAAAAATCACCATTCTACTATTAAATTCTTTATTTTATATCATGAAATTCACCTTCAATAACCCTTCCTGTTCTTTGTTGTTGCACTGTCAGTGGTATATGCAATGCATGTCCTACTCGATTGACCAGTTGGACATCCTTAATACTTGAATCCTGATCAGCAAAAACCAATAAGATACAATCGCGTAAATCAAATTCGAGTTTTATCCGCTGTTGTGTAATACCTTGGACCATGATGGATGTGGATGAGGTACCTCGTAAATAAGCACGACTGGTCAAATCGTCAGGTCGGATACCATGATCCATCAGAGTCGATCGACCATGATCGGTCTGTGCCCAATCTTCGACTCTTTTCAGAGCTTCTTCCTGCAATACGCTGTTTCTTGACAAAGGAACATTGTAATAGTTTGCAAAGAGGTCTGACCAGACTGACAGGGGTTGTTGCTGTATTGCTGCTTGATTGAGTTGTCTCTTGAGCTTCCAGAATTGAAAAGCGCCTACTGCTGCTATTCCACCAAGACCTACCAGCAGAAATGGGCCTAGCACAAGGGTCGCAGCAATACCTGTACCAAATAAAGCGATACGCCGTTGAGTAGGTGTCATACGCATCAAAAGTTGAATTAATGGTCGATTTGAATACATGCGTCGCTGAACAAGAGTCATCTTTAGTTGCTGTGGTGGTGGTTTAATGAATCGTTGCATGATATAATTAAAAATAAAAGAGAAAAAAAAAGGGTTAAATCATTATGTAATTTTCCTATTAATCTCCCCTCCTTCTTTTTTTAATATATTTTTCTAAACAGCATAAAAAATAAAAAATAAAAATGTCACTGATTACAGATCCTTTATACTTGATTCATATTAGTCGAATAAAATTCTTGCGAGTAGATGAACGAGGAGAACGCATCATTAGCTTCCCACCTACTGTCATGTCAGATGACTATGTGAGACTAGCAGCACCTCTCTATCCTGAGATGCAGTACTGTTATTCTCCTCCTATGACCGAAAGCAAACTGACGACAAGCCCACGTACAACAAAACGAAGTTATCGACATAGAAAGCAATATGTACCTATTCGACCGTTGACGAAGAAGGAAACTGACAGTGATGAGGAAGAAGAAGACATGGATGAGGAAGAAAGACAAGAACTAGAAAAGTAAGCATCATAAACAAATATAAACAAGACATACTGATAGCTATAAAAAAGTAAAATAGAAGAACAGCAACAACCACCTGTAGGACTATTCAATGCTACACATCCAAATCAAGAAGAAACTTCACTTCATCCCTCTGTGGAGTCGGCCATTGACCCTTCTCCACGTTCCTCAATCGAAGAAGCCAACGTGAGCATGTTTCCCTTTCCGACAAGCAGCCATGAGTCTCCAGAGGACCAGCCCGAGAAAAAGATCACACAAGTCGTTGCAACCGAACACCCACTGTCATATACCAAAAAGGTCTCACCAATTCAACAACAACAGAAATCGGCGTTATCTGCGCTCATTGCTGAAAAGGCAACAGCAGCAGAGAATCCGTTTGCAGAATACGCATTTGCGTCGGGCAAGGGAGAAGCTAAACCGATCAATCTTTGTGTGTATATACCATGCTCGTTTAAACCCTATGAGCCTGTAAAGTTGATCGTAAAGCCAGATGCATTGATTGATGATGTGATTGGATATATATTATATGACTATGTAGAACAAAAGCGTGGTCCTGAATTAGAGGTCGAGAGCTATGATCTGTCCGAGTGGGTCTTGTTGATTGCTGAGGACGATGGAGAGATAGAAGAAGATTTACCAGGTAAGTAATAGTAATAATAGTAATAATAAATCCGATCTGACCTCAATTGATTTACTTAGCGGTGGACAGAACAAGGCGTATCGACCGTGTCTCATTTGATCAATTTGCTTTATGTAGAGCAACACCATCACAAGGTAATAACATACACATGATAATGACTGCTTTTACTGAGACTTTAAAGTCAAACAAAACGACATCACGCGGGCCAAAATGGGCAAGACAAAGCCAGACATTGAAGCCTTGCGCCAGAAAAAGCAACAAGCTGTTCTGCCTGAATCGACAACGATACCCACTTCAACCCAACAAGAAGATATACCAACCCATCAACTCATGCATCATCGTATAGCCGCACAGGAACCTGATCCATCTACTGTAGCTGTTCCTGTGCCATCATCCAAAGCAACATTGACCAAGGCTACGATGCCAATGACGCCATTAAAGTACTTCCGAATCAAACTGATGACAAACGAGGAAGTCTCGGCTACGACAGCCATACCGGTTTATGCAGAAATGTTCATTGGCGATGTGCTCGAGTTAGTGTGCAGAAAGCGAAAACTGGATGCAAATGGATATATGTTGACGATCGCAGATACAAATGTGATTGTGCCAAATGATACGACAGTGGAAAGTATGAAGGAAATTACAGATCTGACACTTGTCAAGAAAGAGAGAACACTGACAATACCAAGCAGTAAGTTGTATTTAATTAGATACATTCATCCTATTTACACATTTTATGCAGCTAATCATCTATGGCGATCACCTATTAAACGTAAAAAGGATGAAGTTACCCATCCAATGTATTTTTCAGATGTAAATCAAAGACCAACCGCGGCAAATGCAAATGATGGAATATTTTCACAGTACAAGGTAATATTTTCTTTATTTTCATTATTATACAACATAGTTATTAAACAGTATTAGCAGAAATATTCTGTGAGCAGAAAGATGCCCATGTTTGTTAGTAAAAAAGTGTATATATTAGCAATTGACGGAGATTATATTCATTTAATGCCACCTGAACACAAAGGCATGTTTGATTCTGTCAAGACGGTAAATGACAAAAGAAAAAGAAAAAAAGATGTATTTATAAAACTAATACATGCTTTTAGACATCGTTTCATGCGAGCGCTATAAGAAGTTGTAAACAGAGTAAAAAAGTTCCATCAAATTTCAAGATTATAGTACTTAAAGAAAGGGATTACAAGACGTATGACCTTGAAGCAGAAAGCTCAAAGGAAGCTTGTAAGTTATTTCCTTAAAAAAAAAGAAAGGAAAAAAAAAGCTAACATAAAAATGATAGATGAAATTTGTGCTCGTATTCGATTTTTGATGCAAGTGACCAAAGGAGCCTAAATAAATAAATGACCTGAATTCTTTTATTTTGTCATACCAAATAAACTTTTTTTTTTCTTGTTCAAAATGAAGCGAATCTCGACTCTGCTTGGTAATCATAACAAAACAAGCACGAGTGAAAGAGTTGAACAAGGTAAGTCCTGTCATTTTGCTGATATATAAATTATTGATTTTGTTCACATTGGATAGAAAAGATAACAACGGTTGTCATGGGAGCAAGAGGAACAGGGAAAACGACATTTTTGTATAAATCCTACTTTAAATACAACACGAATGAACCTGATACTGAATTTGAAGTGATACCAACAGAAGAATACAATGTAGAAACGATCCTATTTGATTCATACAAGTTTGAATTATGGGATTATCCAGATATAGAAAACAGTATATCCACTCTAAAACATGCAAAAGTGATTATTTATTTCATAAAGGAAGTACAAGACAAGAGCAGAGAAAGACTGATGTTACTCTTACACCAAGAGAATTTGATCAGAGAGGAAGCAATTATTATTACTGTTGTTAATGATGAGCATATGGATATACAGGATATAGCAGAGATATGGGTACAGGATAAGGGGTTGATCAGGAAATTAAAAGGACACGATTGGAGATTATTTTCAATGAACGAGATAGACCGGATATTTGACTATTTGACATTAAAATTGAATCAAAAGCGACAGTTGCCTAATCCGTATCAGCTGAATGATTTCGACTTTGAACAACGGTTCTACCATGGACAACAGTTTTTATTTTTCGATACTTGGTGTCTTATTCGGATCATCTATCTGACATTAACCAAGGACTATAAAAAGAGCAAGCTATATTTTTACCTCCAACAATATAAATATAATGAAGAGCAGGATATAAAGTACTCTGAAACCCAGGTGTTATTCTGGATACAAATGGTATCATTTGGTTTAATACAGTTGCCTATAAACAATTCAGTCAATTTTCAAGATTTTGTTGAAAGGAGTCAATTAAGTCAGGACTGCTGGAAAGAGTATTATTCATACCGTCTATTTTACTCTGAAAAGGCTTCTAAAGAATTTTTTCCCCCAGATAAAAAACCTTTACCCAATGCATTTAAACCTTCTTCTTTAGCTTTAAAAGGAAGTGGTCTGAGAATTGATTACCAAGTATTATAAAGCTAGAAAAAATTTTTTTATCTTTTTTCTCTTCTTTTTTTTTTTTTTTTTT
>NW_019671960.1:0-16874 GCF_002708625.1 Rhizopus microsporus ATCC 52813 | reverse complement strand
AATTAATAATATTCAGCTCTTCTTAATAAAGAATCTAATTCGCAAGTCATCGACTTAATAGCCTTTTTTCAATAACACTAAAGCTGAATACAACAGTCTTTTTTTTTTTAGTTTCTGACACCAACGCCCTTGCTTTCGTAGAAACGACTTCTTCAAAGTGCTTGTCTATTACGACATTTATCCAAGCATTTAGGAGAGTGTCTAACAATTCCTTTAAAATCACTTAGTTTCAAACTATTAGAAGTTTCACTGATCCGAGTCATCAACATTTCCCTTCTCAAGAAATTTGTTTCGTTTCACTTTACTCTTGACCACCGACCAGAATTGTTCAATTGGGTTGAGCTCAGGGGAATAAGGAGGCAAGTAAGCGCAGCGATAGCCGCGAGATTCTACGTATTTGGCTATGTCCTCGGATGTATGGATAGGAGCATTATCCATCACGAGGTAGTGGCCTTTCATGTGTGGATACTGGTCCATTTCATCCATTATAGCTTTTAGAAAGCTAATATAGTGTCCGGTAACCGTTCCTTTGTTCACATATCCAATACCATCACCTCTCTTTCTCTTTTTACTGGACGGAGGCTGAGGAAGCCGAAGACTACATTTTATTAAACCTTCAGCAGAAATTGCGCCTAGAATGGTTGTGGTTGTTGCTCGTGTTTTGGGAACTGTAACCACTGCAGGGGAACCTTTCTTTGACCGTGCCATACTACGTTTCAGATTAATATGGAATGCAGATTCGTCAAGAAAGACACAATTTTTTGTAAAATCCATATCTGTTTTATCCCATTTACGAATCCAATCCAAGCGCTCTTGAATCTTTTCTTCGCTGTTTCGGTCTATGGGCTGAAGCCGAGCTTTTTTGAGAGACAAATTGCAATGGCTTTTTACAAAATCGAACATAGTTTTGGATACTTTTAATTCTGTAAATGTTTGCTTTAACTTTTTCATTATTTCGCCTAAGACGACGGAAGGATTCTCATCTATACACTCGAGAATAGTATTTTTGTGTTCCTCATGGAGAATACGTGGGCGGCCAGTTTTTCTCCGTTTCTCAAAGATGCTGTCAGGATCCTTCTCGTATTGTGCAGCCCATTTTTGTCCTGTACGAACGTGAATCCCTAGCTGTTTTGCTGCAGCTGCAGCACTCAGGCATCTCTCAAATAACAGTTTGAAGAACCTCACTTTGTCCTGATCAGAATAGTGGGTGTAACTTCGTTTCATTGATGTTTCTTTCATTTTAACGTCGTTACTAGGTTTCACCTCTTCGATCTGCATTGTCTCTATCATTTTCTCGCTCTCCAAATGCAGTTGATCTAAATATTGTGTATGAGAACTCAACGTTTCGAGTCGAAACTGCTCCTCATCAACAATATAATCCATTGGCTCAGGCCTGCCGTACTCATCGACAGCAGAACCTTTTCCATTTTCATACAAGAACTGAATGTTCATTGTCATATAATTTCTGGTGTAATTGTGAAAAAGAAATAAAAAAGAAGATAGCATTTGGGGTGCATTTATATACCCAAATATGTCAAGGCTTGTACTACAAAATAATCTTGGCAACACGGGCATCCGAGGGCGAATTTACATTTTATACAACATGAATTTTGTTCTCGATTCAGTGTGCATTTGTTTTCGACCGATGACGAATTTACTTTCCGAAAAGAGTTGAATTTTAAAACAGCTAGAAACAGAGACTTTGTGCTTTTTATAGACAGCTTTTTATTTCTATTAGTAAATTGTCTTTGATAATTATAGGATAATACATACTTAAAGTTTGATAATTAATGAATATTTTTTTTTATCAGTTAACAGCAGTAAAACTGATGGAGAGAAAAGGGATGGAAAAGCTCATATTTTCATTAAGTAGTCTTTTGCTACTGTCATTTGGAAGCACCAAAATTTACTCGTACTACGTTTTTCTAGTTTTTTGCATTTCCAAACCAGAGTGTATAATCCAATACAATTTGGAAAGCTGATGTCTATGTAGCGAGCGGGCCCCGAATGCCCTTTTTCGGGTATTTAGAGTTAGGCGATAATTACGAGGACACTAATGGCCACTGTCCACAAAAAATATATTGCTCAGTTACAGTCTTTATACGTGCACACATGACCCTAGGTTTCTTTATTCTACTTTTTTGAAATGCTTCTACTTGCAACCTTTCTGTAAAGATAAGGAACACATATCATAGACTAGTTTACCCTTCACAAGAAGAAATAGGAAGAGGGAGAGAAAGACAGGGAATCTATCCTTTCTCTCTCCCCTGATCATACATCTACTTGCTATCAATAAAACCTGTGAGTGATAAATATGATTGTAAAGTTCATTGTTCGCGTGAACCTACCGTGAACTGTGACTGTTCCAAGACTTGTAAAGACAACTCTCTCTGTCTCTCTCTTTCATTCTTTCCTTGACTTTATTCAACAGTTTTCTTCTTTATATTTCTTAATGAGTCAATTCACAAGTGCAGCACATTGGTCATCAGCAAGAAATACACGTACTTCCTTGATTTCAACATCAAGTGAGCCCACAGTAATGTCCTGGTCAAGCACAATACAAAAACTCGTTTACCATTTTGGCGATTATCAGCACATTTCAGACGAGATCATTCAGCAACAACAGGAACTTGTTGAGAAATATAGTCATATTCTCGTGAGGTGAGCTCATCGTATCAAAAAAAAATTATTATTATTGCTGACCTATTATTGATTAGTCAAAGAGAACCATCGATCATAGCAGACGAGCAAAGCATTGTAAATAACATTTATGATCAACGTAACTGACATTTTTCTTTCTATTTTTACTCTTGTTTACTAATCATCATATTAGTCAACCAAGATGCGACATCAGCAAAAGCGTTCCAATTTGGAATATTGTATAATAAACTGGCTTCAACAGTATGCTTTACCACTATCCATTTCTTATCTTTACTTATTCTCCAAATGTAGCAACGACTGAAAAAGAGATGGTCTATTCTTTATTTATTATCCTTACTCAGTAACCTTTCACAGTATCAGGAACAAGGATCAACACAAAACGTAACAGGGTTCATTTTTTTTTAAAGTATCTCTCTCACCTTGTTTGAAACTATAGTCTGTCTACTCAACCAGTCCCATGTCTGTCAGTTCTCCTGGACTGCCTAATATTGCGGAACCAGTACCACGGATGTCTAGACCTCATGAAGTGCATGTAAACGATTCGCCGAGGAATATTCGACGAAGGCTAACTCGTGAACCTTCTCAACTTAGTCGCCACGATCCTCCAGCTGTTCAATTGAATAAAGCCAGAGAAATGTATGGAAGAGAAGGTATTTTAAAACAAGACGGATTGAGCAAAACGTTCTGATGCGTAGGTTCTGTTAGTATCAGAATCAGAGATCCTGCGTGATCTTGTCTTTGTCTTTCAGGGAATTGATGGACAGTACATTAGGTTGGATACCGTAACAAACGAGTACCATATCAATAAGCAGACTTTGCCTCTATCTCTACCCAAGGAGGAACTCATCTATCGACTGACGGCCACAGGCTGGCTGTTTATTCACGTAAAGGCATTTGTCGACACCCACATGCACAATAATACCACAAGTCTTGTCGTTCAGTCACTCTGCGCTGCCATTCAAAGTCAATTGACGGACTATTACCGATTGATCGCTATTCTTGAAGCCCAAGTCGAAAAACAGTTACTGGACAAACACACGAGCCTTACAGAACAGAGCTTAACTCTCAAGCGTCTACTTGTCTGGATGGAGGAATCAAATAATAAATTAAGACTCATGAACACCCTTTTAGACGCTTGTGAAGGTAACATATCCTCTTTTCTTATGCATCCATACTCATGTATATATTAGGTCAGAAAGGAGGCGCCATGCTTACGATACTGCACAACTATACAAAGCATGGTGACCCATTTGCCAGAACCTTTGTCACGCAGATGCTCCGGTCAGTGTCCAAGCCATTTTACGATATGCTTCAGCGTTGGGTATTTGAAGGCGAACTGAACGATCCATATGAAGAGTTCTTTGTCGCCTGTGATATGAATGTGCCGGAAGAAGATCTTTGGCAACGCAAGTACTCGATACGTGAACCTATGTTACCTTCCTTCTTCTCAAAGGACCTTGCTCAAAAGATCTTTGCTATTGGAAAATCACTTAATTTTATGCGTTGTAGCTGTCATGGTATAGATGCTCAATATGATGTACCTGCTAATGCGGCAGATGTGTTCAAGTATGGTGAAATACAGACGATGGAAAGAACGATTGATGCAATCTATATGGACACCAGCAAAACATTGCTTAATTTACTCAAAACAAAGTATAAACTGATGGACCACTTGCGTGCTTTGAAGCGATATATGTTATTAGGCCAAGGTGATTTCATTCAATATCTCATGGATGGTTTAGGGTAATTTTTTTTTTTCTTTTTTAACGTGATTTTATTCTTATATGTAATATCTAGAGCTACACTCAACAAACCTGCCACCACTCTGCTTCGTCACAACCTTACGAGCGTACTTGAAACAGCCATTCGGTCATCCAATGCACAATACGACGACCCAGCGATCCTTAACCGACTGGACGTTCGACTACTCAAGATTCAAAACGATGATATCGGTTGGGACGTATTCACTCTCGACTATCGCATGGAAACACCCATCAACACAGTCATCAATGCCAATTCTATGCTTCAATACCTCCAAGTCTTTAATTTTCTCTGGCGCTTGAAGCGTGTTGAATACACCTTGTCTGCTTCTTGGAGACAGTGGGGCAAAGTTAGTCGTGAGTTTTCAGAGCTGCCAGATCTTTCGCAAGATCTACACCAGGCTCAGATGACCATACAGCGCATGATTCATTTTATATACCAGCTCCAACATTATGTTATTTTTGAAGTACTCGAGTGTTCATGGAAGAAGCTAGAAGACAATATTCAAAATCATAGTATTGATCTTGATTCGATCATTAAGTCTCATGCAAGCTATCTAAGCGAGATCACTCAAAAGGGCTTCTTGAGTGGGCCAAAGAAAAAAGAATTGGCAGATCGGTTGAATGACTTGTTTGATTGTATCCTGAAATACAAGGTTGTGCTTGATCACCTCCATGGGTATGCCTCAAATGAGGCTGTCAGACGGCATAGCAAGTACGCTCTAGAAGGCGACAGTGATAAGCGATTGAGCAGGATTCGGCGAAACCACCAGGATGTCGAAAACGCATTTACAGCACAGGTCTTGCAGTTCTTGGACATATTGAAATCCTATCATGATGAAGACTTGAGGTCTCTATCAACACGGCTAGATTATAATGATTTTTATTCAAGTAATCAATAAATGCTTCTTTTTTTTTTTTTTATATCTGTGCAGGGAGCGATTCCGATATACATTTCACTTGGCCAGTCTTAAAGTAGTCGTCCAAAAGCATTTCTAAACGAGTCATGCCGCCCACATTGTCGTTATTATCACATTTAGGATACATAGGTAAAATTTTTTCACGGATTAAGCGGAATAGTTTGGGTGTTTGTGTTGGATAAGCCTCTAGCAGTCGTTCGGCAGAAACTTCAAGTAGACCAAGGACTAGAATGGGTGTGATCTCTCGTGGAGGCATGTTACATATACGTGCTAACCAGACCCATGCGTGCTTGATAGGATATGGGTTCTCGGGTTGACCAGGATCAGGTTTCGTTTGACAGAGAGCACCATAAAACATAACATAGCATTTTTGTTGTTCAGAGTGCTGTAAAAACGTTTGAAAGGTCTTGTCTTCTTTGCTAGTATAATCATATCGTAGTCTGCGTTTTATTTCGTCAACTGTGAGTGTCTATAGAACAGTCAGAGAAAAGGGGAATCCAAGAGTCATGATAGAACTTACTGGATCATCATCGTGGTACTGAGGAATGAGGTACGGACATCGTTTGTAAAGACGTCCCATGAGATAGTCTAAAAACTCTGGAATAGTGCTAATTAGTAAATAGGCAAAACGGGCTAAAAAATACGCGGCAAATGGTGTTGCATGGACTTCTTGCTTCACTTGAGCTAAAAAAGCCTTTGCAAGAAAGTTAAGGAGCACTTCAAATGCTTCTTGTGATTGTGCCTTGATACTTGTGAGATGGTTGTACATGACTGTGTACTATAGCCAAAGACGTCAGTTTTTGTTCGGGTAAAGGGCATCTTACGCTCTACCTTTTCAAAAATAACATTATGCTTGTATTGTAACTGGGCTACTGTACGCTTGACTAATCTGCGTGCCTCAAAAATTTGCTTTCTAAAGGTTGGATCATTGGCCAATTTAGGTTTGAGGGTAGCCTTGAAGTATTCAATTTTGGCATAGTGTTTTTTATATTCTTCTAAACCTTCTGGTGATGTAGCAGAAGAACGTTGCTAGTTTATGTTAATAAAACAAATAAAGAAAAAGAGTATTAACCTACCAGCTTTAATTCCTTCTCCTTCTTTTCTGCTTCTGCCTTTCGTTTCTTTTCTTCCTCTTCCTTTTGCTTCTTTTCTTTCTCTTCACGTTCCTTTTCAGCGGCTAATTCTGATTCTGTTCGTTCTTTATCATATTTAATAGCAGCTTCAATCAATTCATTTTGCCGTCTTAGTTCCTCTTCAAATGCTTCATCGTCATCATCGTCGTCGTCTTCAAGTGTTCTATTTATATAAATTATTGGTTAAAAACAAGAACTGTAAACAATGTATATTACGTTTTCTTTAAACTGGCCAATATTTCTCCTGCTTCCTTACGCGCTTGTTCGCGTCTTTTATTTTCTTCCTCCAAGTATCTCTGCCGTTGTTCTTGTAATTTTTGCAAGTGTTCCTTGTATCTTGATACGTACTGTTCGTCAGTTGCTCTCTGATATTATTAGTCGTTATATTGAACGCGCTTTTTTGTCGTTATTGCCACTTACAGAGTATCTCTTAAACTTTAATTTATAGTCGTCCCTTGAACCAAGAGCACAGCCTAGCTTGATAAGGTTCATTTTATGTTTATAAGTATAAACATATTTTGTTGGCCTATGTTCATAATCAATCATTATTCAATAAAGCGACTTTAAATGCTTACTTGAACACATCTGACAGATCAATTGAATCATAGTCAATATCAGAGTCAGTATCAGGTGGTGTAAATACGTTTGGGTTGGTAATCTTTATAGATTGCATTTGAGTAATTGTTTTAGGAATGAAAAGAGGAAACGGCTTTTTTTTCTTAGATGATAGTCGGAAATAGAAATGGGACCTTCAAAAAAGGTTGACACACTCTCTCTCTATTCGGATACAGTGAGAACGGTGGAATATGTCTTGAAAAAATTAAATGTCGTTTCCTCAAATATAATTGGCGCGGATATGAAAATAAAGGTCGCTTAACTGAAAATAATTTGTTGCTGGCAATTTTTAAAATGCTTGTCGCCAAGGTTAGAGGCTCAAAATGTCAAGTTATATTCACCATTTTTTTCTTGTAAAAACTACGCAATGACCACCCAAATTTTTTTTACGATGGACAGGAAAATGTTTATGAACAGAGAATAAAAGCTTTTGACCCAATGGAGGACGTTCTAACACAGATAGCGGATCCCAACATCGTTCTTGAACCTATCACTACACAAAAATTGTATCTTTCGACAACAAGGCCCTCAGTTAGCAAACCTTTTGTGGAGAAAGAAACAGCAAAGCCTATAGCAAGCAAATTAAAAACTTCAGCAACTCAATACACCGATTACAGTGACAGTACAAGAGAGATTTTGATTGATCGAATACTTGAAAGCCCCGAAGAAAGAGGGAGAGCAACCCGACTTGCTAAGCAACTTGGTATAAACCCTCGAACAGCTCAACGATGGTGGGTTCAGTACCAGAAGAGTGGAGAGGTTCCCTACAAGCAATCCAGGTTCAATAGCGGACCAGAATGCTTATTTACAAGTACACACCAGGACTTCGTTCAGAGCATAGTTGATAAGGACCCTCAGTTGTTTACTAAAGATATTATTGATCGCTTATCTGAAGAATTCAAGGGTTTTACTATATCAAAAACTAAACTTAATCATCACTTAAGAAATACTATGCTTATTTCTGTTAAGAGTTACAGTCTTTTGTTCAATTCTTGTATATGTTTCCTAAATTTTGTTCCTCATCCTGAGTATACATACTCTTGTGTTGGCTATTCATGGCGTGTATTGATCTTTGCGTGTAAATTGATAAAGTAATTTTTTTAGCGGCAATACACCTCACTTGAAAGTTACCCGTAAGGGACTTGCACCACCATGAGATCCATTATTATTATTATACCACTCAAATCTGTAATTAGGTCTCCCCACTTAAGTAATTTCTTTTCTGAATAAATCTCTAAAGGACTTTACTCGACTTCTTTTCTTTTTATTATTTTTTTTAGTACAAATTCTTCCTAATTTGCCACAGATGCATCAACATGATGTAAATACTCTAAACGTAAAAGGCTGCATTCTTCTTTCGAATATAACATATGCCAATTATCTGCTTATATATAGCCCAACACCACCCTATCCGCCTGTAATGCGCTGGATATGCTTTAGGTCTGACCAGGTCCAGTCTCAAGGAGTGCAGTTTTCTTGATTTGAAGATTCAAAAAGATACAGGCAGTAGTAAAAAACGCAAGTACAACAGCACTGTAACCACCTTATATCTGGAACATATCGACAATTACATAATAGTTGATAGCCCTTGGCTCTACTTGCACGACCGTTAGAAAAAAGGTGGGTCTTATACATAATGTAACAAATAAAAACGTTGGTTAGTATTAGGATTTGAACATACATCTTCAAAGTAGCGATGGTCAAAGAACTTGCCTTTGTGTCTTGTATTGTTGAAAATAGATGCAAAGCAAGTACGGCGGCGCTCCAGCTGCCTTGCCAAAGCACGCAATTGAGGCAGCCTTCACTTAGGGCACCGGGCTTTCGCACAGGGTTACCACCGCGGGGGCCGCAAGGACACTGCCGCTTTGGATTCCTTCTGCCGTTACTTGTTTGCCAGTAAGATTGTGAGTGGTAGCATGATTCATGAAAAACGCAAGTACAACAGCACTGTAACCACCTTATATCTGGAACATATCGACAATTACATAATAGTTGATAGCCCTTGGCTCTACTTGCACGACCGTTAGAAAAAAGGTGGGTCTTATACATAATGTAACAAATAAAAACGTTGGTTAGTATTAGGATTTGAACATACATCTTCAAAGTAGCGATGGTCAAAGAACTTGCCTTTGTGTCTTGTATTGTTGAAAATAGATGCAAAGCAAGTACGGCGGCGCTCCAGCTGCCTTGCCAAAGCACGCAATTGAGGCAGCCTTCACTTAGGGCACCGGGCTTTCGCACAGGGTTACCACCGCGGGGGCCGCAAGGACACTGCCGCTTTGGATTCCTTCTGCCGTTACTTGTTTGCCAGTAGGATTATAAATGAAAATGAGGAAAAGAAAGCAGATTGTATGCTGTAAAAAATGTAATTTCGCATTCAGATAAAATGATAGCGAAATGATTATAATTAAGGAAATCTATGAGAGCTTTTTTACTTTTTTAGACTTACTCCCTTTACAAAACTTCTTTAATGAATTTTGGCTATATTAGTCGTTACAAAACATGCATAGTATTAGTACTAACTGAAATTCAGTTCATAAGATTCCTAGTGATGAAGGTTTAAGAAGGTAGTCTCCACCGCCCTAAAATTAATTCGTCATGGGCTTTTAGCGGATCTATCGAATACGTCATTTTTTTTTATTCGTGAAACAATTTGAAGTCTTAATTAGTCGTCCCCTTCTCTACTATTTCGACTCACAGCAACATATTTAGACATGCCCTCCCTCAATGAAAGTAATAATCGAAGGGATTGATAAAATCCGATTCATTTACTTAAAAAACTTTCTACAGACCTGAAGCTATATGCCAAAAATGCCAAAAACCCTCGTTTGGCTGATTTTCTTGAAGATCCACGATACAAACGAAGTTTCTTAGATTTCATTTGCCAATACACTAGACCACGGGATGCACAAGTAGCGAGCAAAAGAAAGTGCAAAAACTTTATGAGTAAAAAGTTTGTCGAAGGGGTCAATTGGAAACTACTCTTAATGCAAGCCAAAGCACGCCAAAAAGCTCTTGAGAGAAGTACAGCAGTGTTGACTGCAGCTACAGAAGAGGCTGCGAACACGCTTGAAAATCTGTTTAACGTACGTTCAAGTGTATTTTGGCTAGCTTTTTTCTTTTCTTTTTATTAAAAAAAATATTTTTTGTTTATTTGTAGACAGGCATAGATAAAGCAAGTAATGGCCAGGCTGATGAGCAAGGCAATGCTGAATACAGGCATTAGTGTCGGTTTAACTAAAACAATTATATCTATATACCCTATTGCAGCCAGCTTTTTTACCAAACTTTTTTTTCCTTTGAAAATAAAACATGACTATCAAATTGAACTTTATAAGATATATATACATACTGTAAATAATAGAGGATGATAATGAGAATGAGCAAATGCTGGCATTTTATTCACATGCTGTTAGGGAAGGAGTTGGATTGGGCATGAAATGATAACAGAAACTAACGTCAAGGATATCAATATGTGAGTGTGGGTATGGACGTATGGTCAATCATTTGAAGACAAGCGTAGGTTTAAAGTTTGTCGGAACAACAACATTCAGAATCTTAAACAGATGTTCAGTTGGCATTGAAGGTCGCTTCAGTTTGTCAATATCGATCCGAGACTTTTTCACACAATGATTGTTGTATGCTTTTAGTATTCTTTTCAACTTGTCGAGTTCACTGATGAACTTTGGTAACTTCAGCAAAGAGCTAGGCACTTCAAATTTCTCAAGAAGGAAGAAAGGGTACAACGCTTCTGATTCTAATGAGCAGAGATAAACTTGCACGCAAAAACCTTCAAAATATGGTAAGAAAACGGTCTACAGATGTCAATTTTTTAAGAGGAATCAATCTTACCAACAACCTGAACACCCAAAGTACACTTGATTTCACCTCTATCCAATGCGTCTTTACAAAATAAAGCCGTTCTTAATGTGTCTAGATGTGTGTCTTGGTGGTGTTTTTCTGCTGCACTTGTCTTCACCTCACAATACCCAATAGCATATGTCTCATGCCAAGTGGGATCAAGTGCCATGATAGCGTCAGGACGTAAGTTTGTTGGCTCCGTGCCATATTCAATGACTTGCTGGTTCAACCTTTTATTTTCACCAAAAAGAAGTTGTTAGCAATTGAAAACAAACTGCGGATTATTAACCAACTTACCAGCGGAAACACTTTTTTGTTTCAGGTCTATTTAACATTGTAGCAAGCACGGGATCAATAAAAGTGGTGATTAACTCCATTTCCCGAATTTCATGCGTCGAGTCAGTAGACGGGAGCTTTTGGATGCTATTTGTTTGATTAATGAAATACTATTACAACACATAATAAGTGCAGCTCATCTTACCAACTTCTTATAACATCAACCAAGACGCGTTCGTCTTCTTCAAAAGCTTGTGAAAGGACCAAGAGCTCAAGCTCAAAATCTCGGCGACTTGCCTTTCTATCCTCCACTACCAGTTTCTACAGTAACAATGAATATTGAGTCACATTTTATAGCACTGTAGTCCACAAACAACTGTTTGAACTTACCCTCAATACTTTGGTAACGCCAAGTTGCAGTTCATCAGAAATACAAATATCTGCATCCACGTACTTTTCTTTCAAGGTCCTGTATAACTCTTCAATAATCTGTATGTCAATAATCTTAGTCATTGTTTTGCTATAGTGGTCGGGTACAAGTAAAAATATGTGAAACAAAGAGCTATAAAGATTTCCAAAGTTAGTTTCTTGTAGAGGTTCATTTTAAGTCAGTCAAGTGCAAAAAAAAATACGTACAAAACCTCATATAACTCAGCAGCAAGGTACAAGCCAGTTTGATTCATCTTATTTACAGCATGCGTTTTGTATTTATGCCAGTTCTCATGTATTATGGTGCCACTTGGTAGCAAATATCCGTCTTTTGGACAAGCGCCCGCCGTAAGTTCGTACTTTTCTGAAGCCATCTCTTGATACTTTCTCTTTCCATTCGACTTTTCTTGGCCTTGAGTTTGTTCTGCTTCTGCTTCCTGTGTCTGTTCTGTCTCTGATTTTTCTGTTCGTTCTTCTTCATGCATTTGTGCTTCTTCTTCCTCCACTTCTTCCTCTTCACCTCCTTCATCATAATCGTTTTGTCCCTATTTTCAGGATTTAGGAATGAGAAAAAAGAAAGATTTTGATGAAGTGTTAAACATACATTGAACAAATTTTCAAGCGTGTTCGCAGCCTCTCCTGTAGCTGCAGCCAACACTGCTGTACCTTTTTCAAGAGCTTTTTGGCGCGCTTTTGCCTGCATTAAGAGAAGATTCCAGTCTACGTCTATAAAAGCATTCTTGCTGGTCAAGAAATTTTTTCGAATTTTCTGGCATTTGAGTTTTACAGCCTTCTCTGCGCTGTTTGGTGTAGCATATTGAGCAATGTAATCTAAAAACAAGATTTTATGCATCTTTACTTGTAAAAAATCAGCCAAAGAGTGTTTTTTTTTATTTTTCGCGTAAAGCTGAAGCTCTATGAAAAAGAAGAAAAAAGCGTTGAGTTAGACGTGGCAAAACGACCTTTTCGTAATACTTACTCTTAGTCAGTGTTGCCATCGCAATAAAACGTAATCTAGTTTATGACCTGTTTTGTGCAAGAAGAAAACGCGAAATGAAAAATCCCGGTCCACTGCTATCACTTGAGAGACGTCATTATTATCTTTCGTGAGGCGTCATCATTTGAATAATCAATGTTAAATATTATCTCTTCATTATAACCAACAATACTTGAAATTCACAGACCCCCTCTTATAATCACAATTGGTATAAACATTCCTAAAGTTCTATTGAATAAACATTACCTTATTTTCCTCTCAAAAGTCTAGTTACGGTTTATTGTGATAAACATACTTCCTTTATATTAATTATATATCTTAAACTATCTAGCCACTCTTCCGGCGTCTAATATAACTACCGACTTTCTACTGTATTATGGTATCAGGGCCAATAGTTTAGAATATGAAAGAAAGAGATGATTTATTTATTAGTCAGAGTCAGATAATGATTGTTGGTCGTGCCTACAGCAATCCTTGTTGGCTCCGCTCCGTCATTCAATGTGGTACAGGCTCCAAGAGCCGCGCTTTATTTTCCTTTTTTAATAAAATAATAACTAAATAATCCCCTTTCTTCTTTATACATATAATAAATTTAAAAACTAGTTAAAAAACCTTTGAAGCCATGTTTGATACCAATTGGGCGGGTGTACCACATTTTTTGACTTCGCTTCGCCAACTTTTGTATTCGGATATTTACAGTCGTTCCAACGCCAATGGGCGGTATTAATTTTTTCAATGGGCAGTTTTAATCTGTTCAAAGGGCGGTTTTTTTTTTCTCGCTTTTATTATGAAGAAAATGATATTATGGAGTGGGATGATGGAATTACTCCATTTCAGTTTACAACTTTAACACGTATTAGGCAATATTATGAATTGCAAAAAAATGAATAAACAACTGCAGTTGAGAACTTGAACGAGGTTATGGGGGATATTCCGGCAACAGCTAAAAAGCAGAAAAATATTACAATAAATATTCAAATGAACAAAAGCATCTTTTTCTATATTTTATATTTCAACAAGGTAAAGCTGTTCAATGCCGCAAAATCAGGGCGCTTAGCAGGTGGAATTAGTGAGCGTACAGTCCAGAAATGGACGAAAAGGCTCAAAAAAGTTAAAGATTGGAATATACTAGAAAAGCAAACCAACCTGATCAATAGAACCAAGCCTCAGTTAGGTGACATGCACAAGTTTCATCTCAACTTTTATGACGAGTATCCCCAAGCACGAGTAGTGGATGCAATGGATTCCCTTACAGAAAAATTTTGCAGATCTCAGTATAAAAAAAGAGCACTGTTCATGACTTTTTGAAGATTAAATGTAATCTTTCATTCAAACGATTGAGCACTCAACCAGCCGCAAGAAACAGTGAAGCGAAAATTAAGGATGGAATGAAATGGATCCTGAGATGGAACGCAAGTGATTGAATTACATTGAAAATTGTGTTTTTGTCAATGAAACCGCTTTTAACATCAATATGAGACCTTCTAGTGGATGATCGACAAAAGGAACACCTGCAGTCATGGTATCTCCATCTGGAAGAGCTGTATCTTACACCATATTGGGCGCCATCTCGGCTAAATATGTCATATCTATGGGATTTCGAAATCCTCAAGAAAGGTGGCCGAAGCGTATCAAAGTGCCAACTAAGAAAAAGCCTTCTTTGAAAGGCACCGTTACTGAACATTACCTAGAATTTCTTGCAGAAACTATGGATGAGATGGACAAATTTCCTGAGCTAAAGGGTCATTACATAGTAATGGATAATGCATCTATCCACACCGCCAAAGAATCGATCAGTTAATCGTTGAGAGTATATAGGAACATTTATCTCCTCTTTACTCTCCAGATCTGAACCCTATTGAGCAGTTTTGGGAAATAGTAAAAGACAAAGTTAAGCGTAGCCAATTCGAAGCTACTGAGGGCCTGGCTACCAGAATTGCCGAGGCTTGTAACTCTGTTTCTCCCAAGCACTTAAAAACATTCGCCCAGCACTCTATTAATGTCTTTCAAAAGTGCTTAAATGAGGAGCCTATTTAAGCATTATATATAAATTGAGGAAGTAATAAAAGCGTACTTATATAAAGACAAAAAAACACGCCCTTTGAAAAGATTAAAACCACCCATTGACAAAATTAATACTGTAAAATTTGGGCCTTTTAAAATTAGGAACAAATGAACTTCACGGAAAAACATATAGCTCCTGCTTAAGTTTATGGATTGTTAATTTGCTCTCATTTTTAAACACTGTGTAAACCTCTCAATGCTTTATTCGCGATTTATTTATTTATTTTTTTTTTTTTTTTAAAAATAATCCATGTGAATATTCTTCCCATACAACACGCCTTCCAAGCGTAAGGCTGTGAAAAACTCTAGCAGCTTCTATAATTATACCACATTGTATTGCACTTCATTTTTGTTTTTGTGATATCCTCTGTACAATAAAAGTAAATCCAACACAAAACAAAAGTTTATTCTTTTGAATATCGTAAATAAAATATAATCACTGAAACCTAAATAATCCATGCACACTAACGGTATAACTACAGAGTAACAATTTGAACAGGTCGTGTTATTTTTTGGGTAATAACAGGTTCCAATAAGGCGATCTTCTCTCGTGTGGTTAGTGAACCTAATGTTGTGAGTTCAACTCTAAAAAAACACAGTCATCTTAGAATCCAACAACGATAATTAAACATGGTGTTGTGTTTTTAGTCACTTAAGCAATAGAATACAAAATAAGAACTATATAATCTTTATTATGATTCGATAAATAAACAAATGATGTTAAGTTACAAATACGAGGGGCTGGGGTATTCTCAACAGTAGAGCTCAAAGATCTGTTTAATATGGCTTTCAACAACACTATTAGCTGAGATAATGGAAGGCATTAAAAGTTCGACTAAGTACTCTATTCTTTGTTAAGTTTACTGTTGAAAAGGATGGGAAGTTCCTCTTCTTCTTCTTTATACAAGTTGAGTATATTTGCTAATACTTGTGCTGGCTTTCCAGTTGCTTGATCAATCCATTCCTTGACATGTTCCTTGCAGAGAGCACCATTTTCCTGTTTTTTCAAAACTTCATTTGTAATTACCTTAAAAATTGATGTGTAGGCAGAACGTCCACGGTCACGTTCATTTAATGTAAAGAGGGTAAAAGGATGGCATGTATGACTTTTAGCAAGAGGGCCAGAGGCGCGGCAGAGGGCATAAGTTGATGGTGAATCAAAATGAATTCGAATTTGTCTTAATTGATGTCTAAGAATCCTAACTTCTGACGTAAATTCTGATTCTGGTTTGCTAATTATCTCCTTGGCCAACTTCAAACATTCTAGATCCATGAAAATCTTGCAGCCTAAGGAATCCTCCAAAGTGTTTAGATGAAACCCGGATATTGTTCCACCTACAGAAGCAGCTATCTTTTCATCTATACGAATACTAGATGTTACTAATCACTATAGGAAATTTCCCATAGCGAATACGTTTGATACCTGAGTACCAATTATCAGCTTGCTACCATCTTGTCTTTTTAATACATTTGGCCACACATCTTGATGCATAGTCTTGATGGGTGGTGGTAAAGATGTGGATTGAACACCATCCTTTAATTTTCCATACGGTTCACGATGGTGATCTATTGATTTAGTCCTACCATATACCTCAGCCGTGTTTAACATTATTGCTTTATTATTATTTGTATTAACAGTGATGGCTCCAGACAATATTACAACTGTAAAGAAAATCACTTGGGGATGAAGTTCCAGATCCATATTCATAAGTTTACAAATTTCGTCAGTTAACGGAACATATTGGCGTTGTTGTAGTAATTTTGCATAAGGAGAAATCCCAAATAAGTAGCGAAGATCGTCGTTGACTTCTGGAGTGCATTTAATACACATAGTATTACGAGTATCTTCATATGGTCGTTTTGATTGAATACTGGTATTATTGGTTTATTCTTTGAAATGAGTCTACAAATAACTTTTTCATTTGCAAGTGCAGTTTCTTCATTACCCTCATTATCCACTATTGCAAATGGCTGTAAATTTAGTGCATCAACAATGAGCGTTGTTTTATTTCTTTCAGCTGCTGTAGTGTTGTCTTGATCACAAGCTGCAATTACAGTCTCATTGTTGTATTCAGCTTTAGTGTTATTGAAAAAAGGCTATTAAGTCGATGACTTGCGAATTAGATTCTTTATTAAGAAGAGCTGAATATTATTAATT
>NW_019671959.1:22208-23660 GCF_002708625.1 Rhizopus microsporus ATCC 52813 | reverse complement strand
CACAGTTGTTTCAAAGTAACAAGCTGAAGTCGAATAATTGCCAGTTATTGTTTCATATGTGGTTAATAGTTGATCCACGAAGTATGAATACAACAAAGAAGAATTACGGCCAAATGGAGCAATGCAGGTCTTATCACGGTGGTATAAACAAGCAGCACTAGTACCCTCTCCTTAGGTCTACCCCCTTTATTGTTGCTTGGTGGCAAATTCATGGTTCCTTTTACCCTCTG
Organism: Rhizopus microsporus ATCC 52813; assembly: GCF_002708625.1. NCBI lineage: Eukaryota > Fungi > Mucoromycota > Mucoromycetes > Mucorales > Rhizopodaceae > Rhizopus > Rhizopus microsporus. The sequence goes on along the minus strand of NW_019671959.1, from coordinate 23,430 downwards.
AACAGTTCCACGACTCTCGTTTGTCACCTTCATGGCTTCTGATATTGTCAAACCATCAAGTAGGTGCTTTTTGATGTTGTTGATGCGATCTTGGCTGATTTTCTTCATATTTGATTTCAGAACGAGCTAATGGTGCAAAATACGTGCTTCAAGAATGAAAAAAGAAAAGAAAACAGCTTTACCAGGCCCCCTTAGCTAAATTGATTACAGTAGCAGTCACATACAGCGGGGTGCGGGACGCTAACTGATGAAACCATAAAACTCATTTACGCCCACAAAACCGTACCAATGACCGTGTTTTTTTGAGACCTTGCTGCGACCGCTATATGCGCCCTCTGTGACTGTCAAGTTTTTACTCGATAGCCGACGGCTTTAGCTTTCGAACGAGGTATGACAAGCCCTATGAATATTGTAATTGTCGTTGTCAGCAGGTCAATAAACGTAAAAGTAGCAAACATTGGTACGGTTTTGTGGGCCACTGTAGCATGACAACGACCCTAAGCACACGGCGAAAGTTGTCAAGGAACACCTCAGCCAGCAAGAGTATAAGGTCCTGGAATGGCCAGCTAACTCTCCAGATCTGAATCCCATCGAGCATATGTGGGCATTGCTTAAGAGGCGGCTGAACGAGTACGATACAGCACCAAGAGGGGTGAATGAGTTGTTCGAACGAATAACCGACACTTGGTATAAGAAAATTACGAAAGAAAATTGTTTGAAGGTGATTGATAGTATGCCAAGTAGAGTAGAAGCAGTTATCAAGTCGAAAGGATACTGGATCGAGTACTAAAAATAAATACAGTAGTTACAAAAATACGAGCAACCTTTTCTTATTTTAGCTTCGCAGTGTGCCCGAGGCTTAAGCAACAGTGCTCTCATCCTCATATTGCTCACGATAATACAGTGACTCACAAAACTGGCAACATGTTTGCTCATTTTTGGGTTTTTTCTCAGTATTCGCAGCTGGGTACACTGTATAGCTATGTGCATTGAGCATAAGTATCTACTACTCGCGCACTACATATGCTCTAAATTTGGCAGCTGTAGCTTGCCTTGCCGCTGAATGCGCAGGGCCCAAAGTAGGGAGGTCTATGTTGCCGGTTTTGTAACCTGTAAAAAAATTATACTTTATTTATATCTAATACTTTGTCCAATTACCATTAGCTTTAATCACAGCCTCTATTCTATCAGGCATACTGTCTATAACTCTTAGGCAATCTTC
>NW_019671959.1:19351-20158 GCF_002708625.1 Rhizopus microsporus ATCC 52813 | reverse complement strand
TATGTACTATACACCATTCGATAGCCAATAACCTAGGCTTTCGTTTGATATACAATATGCCACACTTCTAAGTGATCCATGTCCCTTGATTCTTCGTTGAACTAAAAACACGTAAACATGTGGGCAATTTTTTGAGTCACTGTAACAGTGACCTGCAGATACTATTCTAACCTGTTGTATGGGAACCGACTTGACGAAACAATGGGTGCTGTTGCACGAAGGAGGACTTGAGATCGACAAGAAGTACCAAGCGAGCTGACCTTGAATAGAGCGGGAGTTCAAAGACCAAACTTCCAGTGACGTAAAATTTCTGAATTTGAACTCCGGCACTTCTTTAGTCTTCTTCACCATGTACTTCTTTAACTTCTTGCCATACAGCCAATCCCACCAATCAGTTACCACCAAGGTAAGGAAGAACGTATCTCCATGGTCACCTGTTTGTCACGGGATGTTTACAGATGCATCAGCTAAAATATAGCACTTCTCAAAAGTATAAGTGGCTTCTTGGTTTAGTGGTATAATTCTCGCTTAGGGTGCGAGAGGTCCCGGGTTCGATTCCCGGAGAAGCCCTCTATGTCACTTTTTGACATGCGGCAAAAAGATTCGTTTTTATTGGTTCTCGTGTTCTTTCACAGAGATTCTTTGTATGAAAATCAATATGTCAAAATAGCAAGTTTTAAAAAAGCTGTCCTTTTATTTAATAAAAATGAAGACTTATTTATATTATTTAACATATTGTGACGATAATGACGATGAAGATGTGGTGTCACCCACCCACTTCTAAAGTCAGTCACTAGTGACACTGTG
>NW_019671959.1:17941-19200 GCF_002708625.1 Rhizopus microsporus ATCC 52813 | reverse complement strand
AAACATCAATAAATCCTTTATATCTTTTTATAAAGTAAAATCCCCTTTTTTCCCCTTTTTTTCTCTTTTCTTTAATTCTGATTTTGGTATAACAATTATATTACCTGTCAGAGCATTTTCAAACTCCTACTTTTATTTACCTTATTTGTCTTTTATTACTCAATTACTTATTTGATCTATTAAAGATCTGGTGGTCACTACAAAGCGAACCCTTAACGCCAAATTTATAAATATCAGTTTAACCAAGCACACGAACCTTACAATACATCAACATTATTTATATATATATATTAAAATAATAAGAAATTCTACAGTATAGTCAAAAAGGGAGTATTATGTAACATAAAAAGTACGGCATGGTGTTGTCATATGTCGTGCTTGTTATAGTGATACCATTTTTGGTATCTGCCACCAGTACCATTGTAGCACAGTTTTCAAAAAAAAAAAAAACTTTAAATATCAAAACTATAATTATCAAAACCTTAAATATCAAAACTCTAATTACTTTTTATCAAGTATAAAAGAGCAATGCTTTTGCAAAAAGCTCAAATCATTCAATAAATCACTTACGATTTGAATCACAACCTTTTCCTTTTTATTATCTTTTTTTAGCTTCTGAATAATCCAATCAAGTGGATTCAGGAACCTTTTTATCTTTTTTTTATTATTCTTTTTACTTTGTACAACTCAGTCTGATCAACTTTACACGATCTGGTGGTCACACATCGAACCTTTACTATAACTTTACCTTTTAAACACTTTTGCTACGAACCTCAAGTCTTACAAAAGACTACGAACACACAAACTTCTATTTTTATTACCTTTTACAACACACTCAAACCCAAGGCCTACAAGATTTACACCATTACCACTGCATGCATATGCAAGTTTTAATCATTTTTATTATTTATTATACAGTGACTCAAAAAATTGTTCATTTTGAAGCCGTTTTTTGACTTCTCGGCTTGTAGTTCCTCTGGAAATGTCGCAAGCAAACTCAAACTATATCAAAAGATAGCCCTGCTTTTTGGCTATCTTATGATATAAATGGAAGGTGTATTGTGTAACATAATCGCCGTAGAGCGCCGGTCAAAAATGAAGACCAAAATGAACAATTTTTTGGGTTTTTGTAAAAGGTTCATATCTGTCACGTTCGAAGAGGCTTTTTAAGCCGTGTGACTATTTTTCATTACGTTGAGACTGCTAAACCTCTAAACATTAAGATTTTATAATTTTTCAGAACTTTTTTCTTTTCCTCA
>NW_019671959.1:13154-15596 GCF_002708625.1 Rhizopus microsporus ATCC 52813 | reverse complement strand
ACCATTTGCTTCGATAACAGCTAAACATCGCATGCGCATTGTTTTAATGTATTTTTGGCACTCTTCCGCTGTAATTTCGTACCATACTTTTGAGGAATAAACATTATGCTTATGTTAATAATTTTATTAAAAATGTATATAAATCAATTAATTTTTATTAACTTCAATGTTATAATTTATGTATGAATAAAAAATATGTAAAATTTAAATTATAGATATTATCCAAATTTGTTAATGTCTATTTATGTTTTTCATATTATAAAATAATAATTATTATATTTTTATGAATTGACATATAATTCTTTAACAGACTATTTATTTATAGTATTTATAAAAATATCTATTTTTAATATATTGAAAAGTTTTTTTCTACTTCTATTAGAATTCCATTTGTAGAAATAGGTTTATTCCTAAAATAATACTCAGAAATTAAAATAGTTATAAATAGATTTTATGTTTCAAAAAGCTTAATATAAATAATAATGTGTTTTAATTTTTTTAAAAAAAGAATATTACAATTTTTATATTAAACTAAATTATGTTCTTTCATATATTTATTTAACATATCTTTTTCATTAAATTGTTCTAATGTAATCCAAGTATTATCTACATCACTGTAATCTTTCCATTTTATTAAAAATTTATAATTATTATTTTCAAATACATGATTTACAATTTTTTCAACTTCATATGAATTATTTTTAGATATATTTCTAATTTTATCAATACTAATAACTTTTTGTTTTCCTTTCTTTTTTCTTTTTCTTTTTTTCTCGTTAAATTTAGGAACATCTTCATCTGAACTTAATTTATTATTATCATTATTACTATCTTCACTAAATTCATCAATAATCATATTAGTATCAATTGAAAATTCTAAAAAACTTTTTTGTAACTCTAACATTTCATTTTTTCTTTTTGACTGTTCCATAGAATTACTAATTACAATATCTATTAACTTTTCTTTAAAAGGAAATTCAAAATTATCTGATTCCCATAATTTGTGGTGTGATTGTATATTAATATTAAATATTTCTACAAATTTCTGTATATTTTTTAACAAACAAGCTGTCTTGAATTGCAAATTATAAAATTTAATATTATCTATTTTAGCAGTTGAGTTACTGTTACTAAATCTTAAAAACTTATTTCCAATATCTGAAAATTGTGCTTCAATTTTGGATCTAAAACTACCAAAAACATCATTAAAGTGCCTTTCATCGGATGATAAATCTAAATTAACTTCTTTACGTATAGGATAAATAAAATTATTATTATTTAGATTAAATCCTTTTTCAGATGATAAATCTATTAATTGGTTTATAAATAAAGTATATCCACCATCTGTTGCTAAAACATCATAACTATTTATTTTTCTATATAATTTCATATTTAAAAACATGCTTCCATCAGAACTATCAGCACAAAAATCACTTTTTGAAATATAAATTATCATATCATTAATATCAGAAATTATTTGTGTTCTTATTCCATTTTTTTTAAACTTATATGAAAATAGTCTTTCTCTTTTTATATCTGTATCAACATAGTTAATTCTGGAATCGTGACCATCAATAATTAAAGTTACGTGTTTAAAAAGTGGTGGATTATGTTTATATGAAGATAAAATTCTTAATCTTATTGAAGAAAACATATTTTCTAATGAATCATTAATAATTTTATTTATTCTTTTGTAGTTATCTTCATCCATCCAAAACTTTTTATAATATTTATGAAAGCTACTTTGTGGAAGAAACTTATTTATATCTATACCTGATACCCCAGATACCAAATGATATAATAAGAATAACCCTTTTTCTACTTCAAAATATGGTGCAGGATATTCTTTACTAGTGTATAAAACAACTAAGAAGAAAAATACAGATATATATCCTAATTTTTTAACTAATTCTTTTTTAATTTCTTTAATATTTTTTATATGTTTTATTTCAGTTCTATGCTTATATTCATAACTTATAATAGGCCAATTATAATCCAAAAAACTCCAATTATTAATAATAATCTTATTTACTTCATTATTAATATCATCTTCAAGTGAAGTATTAATAGTCATTTTTATATTATATTATAAATTCAATTTTATAAATAGAGCAAATTTTTTTAAAATATCAGGTTTAATTTTAATTATTATCATAAAACTTGAACATTAGTTTTTTCAAAAAACAAAAAATAAGGATTTACCCCCTTTGAGGTGCGCTCCCATAATTCATGTATACCTACTGGTGGATAGTCATAATGCTTGAACAAGCGATACTTGAGCAAAGGCCAGATATTTTCAATTGGATTTAGGTCGGGTGATTGCGCTGGCCATTCCAGGACCTTTATTTCACTATTACGTAGCCATTCCATCACAATTTTGGACTTGTGCTTTGGGTCATTGTCTTGCATAAAGATGAAGTGACCCTTTGGTAAGTCGTTTTC
>NW_019671959.1:9341-11104 GCF_002708625.1 Rhizopus microsporus ATCC 52813 | reverse complement strand
CTTGTTCATTCCATAGTACTTCAATGTATCCATATACGTAGTGCCCAGAATATGCTGATAAGTCTTCGAATCCATGTTACCATCGTATATTTTGCATGCGTATCCTGGTCCAAATCCTGTTATACAACCCCAAAAGTTAATTTTGCCACCGCCATGCTTCACTGTTACGTCGATATGATGTGGCCGCAATACGTCATTAGGAGTTGTCCAGTAGTACTTTACTCCATCGGATCCCCAAATGTTGAACTTGGTTTCGTCTGAGAACACTACTTGACGCCATTGTTCAATTGACCAGTTTCGGTACTTCATGGCCCACGCTAATCTTCTCTTCTTGTGCTGCTTTGTAAGGAGTGGCTTTTTTTTCTTCAGTTTTGCGTGAAAGTTCATTGATTTAAGTACGTTTACTGCTGAACTATATGAGATAGAATGTCCAAATTCTAATAACTTCTTGTGAACCTCTTTGGCAGTCCTTAACTGGCCTCGGATAATAAGAACTCTGATATACTGCTTGTCTACATCTGGGATAATGGTACGTCGATCTGCCGGTAATGGTGATTGCTGTGGGAAAAATCGCTTGCGATACCTCCTAACTGTACTAGCATGAATTCCAAGATCATCTGCAATATCCTTTGGTTCTCTGTTGTTCAGAAGTGCTGATTTGATGTCATTTTGCATGTCTTGGGATAACGATTTAGGCATAATGGCTGAATTTAATAAGGAAAGTTGAATACAATTTAAATAGTACTTAATAGCGAAAAGGTATGACCTTATATATAGTAAAATTATCAGGAATGCTAACATTCCACAAAACTATTGCAAACAGAGCCATCGAAGCATTCCATTGCAAAAAATGTTGCAAAAAACGAAATTGAAACTATAACTATAACTAGTCCAAAATGAAAATTTTAATTTTAGACGTCTCCTCAGAGCTGACTTTACGGAATGCATGGGTCATACTGTACCAATATTACCAGTAGGGGCTAATGTACTATCGTGAGCAATATGAGGATGAGAGCACTGTTGCTTAAGCCTCGGACACTCTGCAAAGCTAAAATAAGAAAAGGTTGCTCGTATTTTTGTAACTACTGTATATTAATAGCATCATCATAATTTATATCCTCATCTTTTATCTCGTTATTTATTTTAATAAAACCTGTTTTAATTGTAAAATTTACAGTGACTCAAAAAACTGGCAACATGTTTCGCACTTTTGAGTTTCGGCATGCGTAGTTCATTCATTTCTTACTGTATTATCTTGAAAATTTAGGTAAACAGTTCAAGGCTTATGTAGATTTTGTTGACCAAATTTGGTAATGATCCAAATAAAACTCAGCCAGTGACTGGCAGCTGAATTTGACCAAAACATGTTGCCAGTTTTTTGACCACCTGCTAAAAATAAGATAATCATTTATTTATTTATTTCTAGTACTCTGTCCAGTATCCTTTCGGCTTGGTAACTGCTTCTATTCTATTTGGCATGCTATCAATCACCTTTAGACAATCTTCTTTGGTAATTTTCTTATACCAAGTGTCAGTTATTCGTTCGAACAACTCATTCACCCCTCTTGGTGCTGTATCGTACTCGTTCAGCCGCCTCTTAAGCAATGCCCACATATGCTCGATGGGATTCAGGTCTGGAGAGTTAGCTGGCCATTCCAGGACCTTATACTCTTGCTGGCTGAGGTGTTCCTTGACAACTTTCGCCGTGTGCTTAGGGTCGTTGTCATGCTACAGTGGCCCACAAAACCGTACCAATGTTTGCT
>NW_019671959.1:5541-6280 GCF_002708625.1 Rhizopus microsporus ATCC 52813 | reverse complement strand
CTCGGTAACCATTTCATGAATAGAAAGTCAACGGCAATTAAGTAGACCCCCCAGGATTTACACTCGATGTCACATCCAGAAAGTTGTGTTCACCCAGAAAATACATCCTCTTAATTTTTAAAAACAGGAACAATTACTGGGGTGGTAGTAGGGGTATTAAACTAGGGGGTCTACTTAATTGCCGTTGACTTTCTATTCATGAAATGGTTACCGAGGATAAATTCCCCTGACATAAACTTGGATCACCTCCCATGACCACGTTGAGTTAAACTAAAGAAGAAGGAAATCACAAGCTTCATCTCTTCAGGGTGAGTGTTACAACACCAAAAAGTATTTGATTTAACTTAGGGAACTAAGTAGAAAAGGAAACTTTTTCTGACCACACAAATCAAGTTTACAATCATAATGACCTTGGGCAGTGTCAACACCAGAGGTGGTCGCTTAGCTCAGTTGGTTAGAGCGTGGTGCTAATAACGCCAAGGTCGCGAGTTCGACCCTCGTAGTGACCATCGTATTAAAATGTTTTTGTGTCGTGTTCTTTCACAGATTTTCTTTTTATGAAAATCAACATGTCAAAATAGTGTAGCACTAATAACCGTAACTGATTCTTTTTGGTGATACCCTTTTTGGTATCTTATACTCTGCATGTCCAATGCAAGTTTTAATGATTTATTATTTATCATTTATCATTTATTATATTGATACCATTTTTGGTATCTGCTGTAACTACTATTTTTGG
>NW_019671959.1:0-1584 GCF_002708625.1 Rhizopus microsporus ATCC 52813 | reverse complement strand
ATATCTTTTAGTCTGGTTAATTCTAGTCTTTATTCTTTTTAATTGATACTTCGTATTCAACAAAACTGTCCCAATGGACCCATCACTTTCTCAGCGGTTTTTGTAATAAATAAAGTCCGTTCTATTTGTGTTACAATGATTGTTCCTTATACGGTTTTGATTGCGCTTTCGAATGATGCTATTTTTATTTTAATCGGAGCAAAAATAAGCGAGTTATAGAGGAAGAAATACAAAAATGCAAAACATTGGGACAGTTTTGTCCCTCACTGTATTTTTCAAACTACTGTAGTTCTACGCATCCTCCCCGTGGCCAGTCACACATTCTGCTTTTCCTTGGCCCCTTATACTACTCCTTCATCTACTAGCCGCGGTATAACCTGTCGTATCCCACGTTGAATAAGAGTCAATAAGCAGTGTTTACATGTCAATAACAAAAGTTCAGTAACATAAACTGACCAATCATAATAATAATTACAATTCTATATAATATGTGTAACTATCAGTTTTAACACTTTCATCTTTATTCTTCCAAATAAAAGAAACGTAAAGAGTCCTATTGTATCTCTGTCCATTACAACCATAACAACATCACATAACCTAGTGAATGTTCAAACTTCTAATGGTAGAAGAGGGTCTCCCTAGAGGAGTCTCTTGTTTCTCATAACGACTTCGATATAATTCGTTACCAGATGTCTTGTCTTTTCATCTATATTTTAAACTATGATTGGCGAAGAAGCTTCTTCGCCAATAAAAACACACATAGCACGTAATGTGCGGCTCGTAAATCTAACAAGCTTATATACAACGTGATGGTGTCGTATTTTGTGCGTCCACGTATAAAAAAGTACGCCATTTAATATAATAAATATATTTTTAAGTATATCAAGCATTACATATTTTAAAAAATAATAAATTTTTAATAATATTATTTACTATATAAAAAATTTTGTTAAAAGATTACTCATTATAAAATAAATTATTTAAGAGTTTTAAACATTAATTTATATCGGCGGAAAAAATTTTCTGCTTCCGCTATTTTCACAACCAGCAACATCAGATACACAATCATTTTAAGTAACTAAATACCGATTTCCTTCTATCACCTATGGAGGCCCACCACCACCCTTCCAAGTTTGCACATCCACTGGGTTATATCGCGACTAGTAGATGAAGGAGTAGTATAGGGGGCCAAGGGGAGGCAGGATGGGTGACTGGCTACGGGGAGGATGTGTAGAACTACAGTAGTTACAAAAATACGAGCAACCTTCACAATACTTGTTGTTTACACTCTGTTGTTCTATGACAGACGCAGATACAGTAGCCGCCAAAAATTGGTCGCATGTTTTCACTTTTTGGAAACTTACGTCTGTGCATACTTCCGTATACCCCAATATACCATGTATGTTATATCATCTGAAAGCTTATTTCGAAAGCTATCAAATAATGTATGACACGCCCTGATTGGATGAATGTAGTTGCTACGACATGCGTTCAAAGTCAGACGGTACATGCGACCAATTTTGACGGCGATCATAACATAATATAAAGTAATGTTTATTTCAAGAATTTAATAGTTTGTCCAAC
>NW_019671958.1:3272-28642 GCF_002708625.1 Rhizopus microsporus ATCC 52813 | reverse complement strand
TGTAAATAAGAATATTATTTTTGTGACCAACAAATGCCTTTATCATAGTCTAAAAGTCATCTACTGGGTATGTCATGGAAATCCACAGCATATCCATCGGTTTTCATCATGCGTTGACAAAGAAGTCCAAAATTTAACCGTGAGAGGCAACCACATTGGTAGTGCTCTCCAGAGCTTTCGCTTTTCCAGGCAAGATGTAACTCGGCCCGTATTTTGTAAATAGCGAAAAAGCATACCTTCCCGAAAAGGTGGCCTATAGCTTGGGTTTCTTTCTCGCTGAAAATCGGCGTGCTGTTCTTTTCTTTAAGCACCTCTTCTTTTTCCGATTCTATCTATAATACAACATTAGGCTTTTGTGGCATTTTGGATAATTTCGCTTACTGATTTTTGCATAACCATATGGACTGCCTTGAATGTTCTATAAAGGCTTCCAGTGGTTTACATAGTGTTTTTGATTCTCCAATGGGTACCTTCAACACGGGATGTTGCACGAACGCCTAAGTTGAGAATCGTTCCAGCGTAAGGACAGGCACACTTTCCCTTATATTCCAGGACAATGTATTCAAATGATCATTAAAGTCTGGCTAAAGATACAATCAACTTTAGATATTATACCTGTCAAAATAAGACAAAATCTTCAGTTCCTTCTTCTGGGCAATTTCTTTATCTTTGCTTTGAAAGTCATTTTCAACTTGAGTATTGTACTCTTCTTCAGCAGCATTTTCTTCTAAAAATTGGTATCTTCTACCTTCTTTCAACAACTGCTTCTTCTTTGCTACATGGACTTCACGTTTCTTTTGCACCATGTTGACCATTGAACTCGAAGCGCGCTTTGCAAGATCTTTACACCTTTTGATTGCTTCATTGTGAATGATTTTATTTGTATCATATATCATTGCTCCAATGACTTCGTTCAATTCAGCTATTTCTTTGCTCTCAACGGGAAAACATCCAGCCATTTACGAAGTTAAATGCTTGGACATGTGCTAGCCACAAAGCACATGGATGGATTCCGGGAAAATTTTTTCGATCGAGTTAACCAAAGCCTTCTCGTTGTCCGTAATGAAAGCCCCTACATTTCCTTGCGACCAGAGCAACTCACGCATGGCTTTGACTACCCATTCATAGGACGCTGTTTTCTCGTTAGAAACAACTACTGAAGCAACAAGAACATTGCGTAGCGATACTCTTCCTATGTTGCTGATAGCACAACGTTAATCAATGGCATTTTGTTTCCATTAGTCTGATATGTAGCATCCAAAGCAATAATTTCGGTGAAATTCAGCGCTAGAAAAAGATTTGGTGACAATAACTAGAACGATGGGTAATACTTTGTAACGCTTATAAACATTAGACGTATAGTTTATAAGCCTAAGCATGAACTCTTGATTAACTTGATATTGGATTTCAATTAAAATCGGGGGAATTTTGTGGACGCATAAACCATGTCTGACCGACTACCGTCAGCCCACTTAGTCGGAACTACTGAGTAGCTATCAGGAGGAACATCTACATCTATATACGACTTATATATTAGTACTTTCAAACGCGTAATACAAATATCGATGCATTACCAATGAGAGAGAGTGAATAATTATACGCATTATTTCTGGATCGCTTAATAGTATTTTGCTCATGAAATCAGCACCCGGTTTCCATTTCAATGGTAATTTGAAACTTTCTAAATCTTTAGTCATACTTGAATAAGCCCTTTTAAGTAATTTAGTTTTATTTTTAGTTGAAAGATTAATTTGCAATGTTGTATTGCAAAGCGGCAAAGGAAAAAGAGAAATAATTCATTACCATCACCAATCCGTCACCCTTTTTGCATTACCGTCACCGATAGCGCCACCGTCACCATCATCCTTTTTTCATTACCGTACTTAAAGTAGTCAGCATACAAATGAAATGTTTCTTTGGTACAAATAGTATAGTGATCGGGCAGAGTCACGTGCCCTGAACTCTTTGAGAGAGAAGTCAGCCAAATTAATTCAACTTTATTGGCGAGTCCTGATTGGATTATTAATTTTAACATTGAAAAACTCCTTCAGTCATTAATTTTCGCTTGTTGCTTTCAAGGACACACACGCGTGCGTTATTAGACATGTCAAGCATACGGTTTTCTGCACTTGTATTACTCGCCTTGTGTGTAATCAATACTCAGGCATTATACTTTTATCTCGAAGGTTCCGAGAAGAAATGCTTTATTGAAGACTTACCAAAAGAAACCATGGTCATTGGTAATTAGTGTTTTGGTATCCCTAATTTTTTATTAAACACATCAATAGGTGTTTACAAGACAGAGCAGTTCTCTTCAACTCAAAATGAATGGATTGAAAATAAGGATGTCAAGATGGAAATCACAGTCGAGGTTCATATTATTACACTTTTTTTTTTAAAAAAACACCCACTGAGTTCATCATTAGGAACTTCCTCAAGGTCACAGAGTTGTAGACACAAAAGGTGGTTCATCTGGACGCTTTACTTTTACTTCTGCTGAATCTGGAGACCATGCCATCTGTCTTTCTACTTCATCAAACGCCTGGTTTGACAATACCAAGACAGTAAGAAAACCTTACATAACTATATATATATATAACGATTCGTTTTTTTTTTTATGATAGAGAGTTACTTTTGATATGGACTTTGATGATCCAACTGACCACCATGATCATCATGCGGATGGCGTCTCTGGTAGATGATCAATAGAAAGAAGAAAAGTGATAATACTAAACTTTGTATGATTATTTATATAGAATTGGTACAAAGAGTACATGAATTAAACGAACGTGTTGAAGATATACAAATTGAACAAAATGCTCAGCGTGTAAGTTTGTGTGTACGTATAAAATCAAAAAGGCTTACCTTGTATATAGGAACGAGAAGAAGCATTCCGTGATCAATCCGAACTGATCAACTCTCGTGCAGTGTGGTGGACCATTGCTCAAATTGCCGTCTTGGGTGTTGTTTGTTTCTGGCAGATGCATTACTATAAAAATTTCTTTACAGCCAAAAAACTTGTATAAATAAAAAACATCTTTATTCTACTTCAAATTTACAGGAAACATTATAAGTAACATCGTTAATAACGGCTTCCACTCGATGCTCATTTTCACCAAAGTACATCTGTAAAATATTAGATAGGTTCATTCAACATGATTATTACCTTTATCGTCAGTGGTATAGGATCGCCGTGCTTTATGTTGGGTAAATGGGGCATAGGGATATCACAGTCAAACACCTTTTTGACATTATTGTGAGGAGAAGGGACCACATATCTTGGTTCAGTTTCACTATCAGAAGCAAAGATAGAGCACGCTGTCTTGTGAGGAGCGTAGATGGTAAAATGCCGAACGATACAGCTGTCCAAATCTATATCCAGGGGTTATTAAGGAAGAAAATAATAAAAAAAAAGGATATCTATTACCTAAAGGTTTGCCTCTTTCAACAAAGGTAGAAAAACGATTATCACATCGAACACTACCATCAGGTCGAATCACCTTGTATTCATCAGGATCCATTTCATAGTCAAATGGATATGCACTCTTGATGCCATACCACAGTCTTGGGATTCGTGTAGCAATCTTTGTAGGATTCAAACCAAAGATGACTGCTCCACGAGCCACTGCCATTTCTACAAAGAGAGTTGTCAATTGTTGTATTCTTTTTTTTTTTTTGGTTTACCTGGTCTATCAGGCTGAATTATCTTGATTCCTTCAGGTGAAAACTCTTTTACCATTTGTTGATAAAGATAAGCAGAAGAGCCAAAACCACCCACCATGAAAATAGCCTTTAGATTGGTAGTATCCTTTTGTAGTTGACGGCAGAGACCAATGACCCTTTGGATGACAGGATCAAAGACATTCTTCTTTATTTCTTCCTTTGTAAACGTGATCGTGCCTTCATCTAAGCCTATTGATGGGTCTGTTTTCCTGAGTAAATCAAATCCCATAGGCAGAGAACAGTAAATGTCATCAGTGTTGTCAAACAATGGCTTAGAGCTGTCTACAGTTAGAAGTTAGCCTTCTCCTTTTGAACATTTCATTCATATTTACCAACAAAGACATCCATCATATGTTCAAAAGGTGCTGAAGGGATCTCCACTTTACCATTAGCTGATGGACGCAACACTTTCTTTAATCTCTTTCGTAACAGCTTTCTAAAGTTCAAGTCGATAAACATCGACCCGCACGTCTCTCCTAGTCCTTTTGTACTCTCCCTAAATACTGTCTTTCCATCCAATCCTTTCTCGAGCCTAAAGACGATCAAATCAACCGTTCCGCCTGTTTGTGTTTAAAAATGAAAGGATGAATCATATTCTATGTTGTTAGGTACCTCCAGCGTCACAAATCATAAATTCATCTCCATGCTTCATATCAAATTTATCACACGTCCTTTCACAATAGAGAGCTGCAGCTTCAGGTTCTGAAATCAACATGAGCCTATCACGATGATCTGTCAAATGGATCAATTTAGCCTGAATAGCTGCATTTCTCATGATTTGCTTTGCTTGATCGGACCACATAGCTGGAACCTAGAGGTCGTGTTGATAAAGGCACAATTCTGTATTTGATACACTTACTGTGATACAGAAACGGGCCTTTTTTTCAAAATCGTTGCTGAATCCCTTTTGATTCATGTATGTCTTGACATAGGTAAACATTTTTTCCAGATAGTCTAAGGTTGAATCAGCTTAGTTTATTCGTATATATATATATATATATATATATATTACCAGATATGATAACAGTAGGAGTTAAGCCTAATGGTAAATTAGCCAATGGTCTCTGTGGGTTTTCATCGAGGTATATTTTGAATTGTTGTATGACGAGTATGTTTCCTTGGTCTGCTTTATTGGATCTTGCGAATCTTCCCCACTGAACTAATTTCTATACTACATATTGAATAACAAATACACTTGTACCTTTTTTTTTTCTTACTCCAGTTTCGTGGCTGTATTGCTAAATAGAATATAAAATGTAAATACATAGCTTTTTGAGATTGTCCAACAAACTTACACACACTGTAGGAACCTGTCATGCAATAAAATAAGACTAGTTAAATAGCATTCGTCTATATTCTTACCTTGGGATAACTATAATCTGGCTGCCTTGGCCTATATATGATGTTATTATATACACACCAAATACAAAAAGGACTGTAGATACCATTTATTGATATCAACAATTTCATTATCATTCATAAAAGAATAAGACACGCCAGAATAAGTCGTTCCTGAACATGACATTTAAAATTCAGACTTTATTTCTTTTTATTACACCATACATACCAAAGTCAATACCTATGACGATAGGATAATCTTCAGCAGAAAATGGAACAACCATGTTTGAAAACTCTCCCAACAAGAAGAAGAAGAAGAAAAGAAGAAAAAAAAAAAAAAAAAAAAAAAAAAAAAAAAAAAAAAGTAAAATACACAGTACAACATGAGCCACATAAGTTTGTGAAACACTGCGTTAAGCAGTGACATGAGCCGAGAAAAATACCAGCATATTCTTTCTTTTTCTTCTTCTTCTTCTTCTTTTCCACACCATGATATCTCAACAAGACAATTACAAAGTAGTCATTGCCTATGACTTTGGCACCACATTCTCAGGCGCTTCTTATGCATTCACACATACTACGGTGCCTGAAGTTTTTGATATACAAAAATGGTAAGAGATATCCCCCTTCTACTTGTTCTTTATTGACTTGTCAATTCAGGCCACAGAAAGGCGGTAACTTTTATCCCAAGACACCTTCGATATCAGCATACAAAAAGTCGGATCCAAGCACGATTGTCGAGTGGGGTCATAGTGCCAAGAAATTGATGTCAAAACCACAAGCTGCCAAGGAACACTTTATTTTAACCAATTTCAAGCTTCGACTGGATGAGACTCTCTTTTTGAGAGGATCATTGGATATAAACAAGAGGTGTCTTTTTTTTTTATTTTACTTGATGGGAGGGACTGATATCGTATATATAGATCACCCGTAGACAATATTGCGGATTACTTGACATGTCTTCATCAGCATGTTCTGGATGAAGTGACCAGAGGATTTGCCAAGAATTATCCACCAGAGACATTCCGATACTGTTTGACTGTACCTGCCATGTGGTCCGACTTGGCAAAGTTTTACATGAGAAGGGCTGCCATCAAGGCAGGCTTGATTCATGCCGATGATCCACAGGATAGACTGATTTTAATTTCAGAGCCAGAAGCAGCTGCGTTATACTGTGAGCGTATGTGTGAACAAGTCAATTTGAAGAAGGGAGATCGCATCATGATCTGTGATGCAGGTGGAGGTACTGTTGACCTGATCCTGTTTGAAGTCATGGATGAAAACATACAGAGTAATCACAGGCTGAAGGAAGTGACAAAGGGAATGGGCGAAAGTTGTGGAAGTGTCTTTTTGGATTACAATTTCAGAGCTTTACTAGAAGAAAAGCTAGGAGATCAGGTCAAGGATCTACCGCCTGCGACGATCAATAACTTGATGGATCAATTCATCGATAACATAAAACCCGAATTTGATGGACTAGATGACCAATACCTGAATATACCCGTCTCTATTGATCTAAGTCAGCTGGATGACGATTGTTTGGATGAAGGGACGATGATATTAAGAGCACAAGATTTAAAAGAAAAAGTGTTTGAACCTGTGGTGCGGCGTGTTGTAAGTGGACGTTTCTGAATACACAACAGTATATTTTTATCATCTATATTTAGCTAGCCTTGATTGAAAAACAGTATAACCAAGTATCCGACCAGAGGGTATCCTGCATTTTTCTTGTCGGAGGCTTTGGTTCGTCCAACTATCTATTTCAACGAGTTCAAGAAACATTCCAAGACCGCGTCAAGCAAATCCTATGTCCGCCAAGAGCCGCCATGGCTGTGGTTCGAGGTGCCGTCTACTTTGGCCTGAACCCTCGTCTGATTACGTCTCGAGTATCCCGCCGTACCTATGGTATCAATGCCGGCCTTCCATTTGATGAATCCATAGACCCACCCTCTTCTCGAGTGATTCGTCCAGATGGTAGCATTCGCTGTACGACTCGATTCCTTGTTTTTGTAAAGAAAGGAGACGTCATACCTGTGGATCACTGTATTAAAGAAAGAATGTTTGTTTATTATGGAACAATCAAGGCAACTGATATTTTACTTTATGCAACAGAAGAAGATAGAGAACCAAGATATTACGATGAGCCTGGTGTAAAACAAGTGGCTGCTATATCAGTACCCATTCCTTACATGCCACGTGTGGCGCATGGAGAGAGGGTAGCATACACTGTGAGGTAAATAAACACACCAAAAAACAAGAGCAAATATTAAATTATGTAGGATGTACTTTGGTCTGACTGAAATACGTATGGAAGCTGACTTTGGTACAGGAATTGTGCATAAAGTTCAATGTAACTTTGATGCAGTGGATAAATACAGTGATTCGCAATAAATTTTAATATCATTCACGGTATATTTATTGAAAGATTTAGTTTGATAAAACGACGGTAACAAAATCTGTTTCAGAACATTTAAATAAACGAGTTTTCTTTTGGTCTTTCTTTGACTTACCAACATAATTAATACGTCCATCCTTGCCAACTTCAACTTCCTTCAAGAGTTCATTAACTTCTTCATCAGTTAATTTCTCACCAAGGTTAGTCAAGACTAGATAAAAGTGTGAGCTTATAAACAGTTGGATCCATTCTATTTACCATAACGTAATTCACCAGCAGAGATATAACCATCTCCTTCCTTATCAAAGACTTGGAATCCTTGAATAAATTCTTGAGAGGAGCCAGCGGGCTTAAAACCATCAGGTCGCGTGAGGATAGACAAGAAGGTACCAAAATCAATATCAAATTCTAAAACAATATCAATACACACACACACATACACGTAGACTTAAACTTGCCTTGGTTTTCAGGGATGTTTTTGGATTTGGCAGTTTCTTTAATGAGTTCACGTACTTCAGCTTGAGTAGGGTTTTGACCAAGGCCTCTCAAGAGGTCACCAAGGTTACTAGAAGAAACAGTACTATTACCCTTCTTATCATATAAAGAAAAGGCTTCCTTCCATTCTGATGTTAAAGTGTTAGTAACAAGATGATGTTAGTCTAAGCCCTCTTTTTTTTTACCATCGAGTTGTTCCTGAGTTGGCTACAAAGAGAGAGAATAAGTCTTTTTGTTTATTTTAAAGAGATGAATACATACTGCTTTGCTCATCTTATTTTTTTTTGTTAATTAAACAAGAAAAAAAAAGGGCAAAAAAAAGGGCAGCAGGCTGGATTTTATCACGAGAACGCTAAATCCCCGAAAGAATTTAAAGTTCTAAGCAAAAATTTAGTCTGTAAGCGTCTTTCAAAGATTCTATTTTGTACTTCATCTAGTGATATCGTTACTGCCCAATCGTTCTCTTACATTCAAGAAGGAAGAGGTGATGTTGTTAAATTCAGTATTTGTTTGACTGAGGCTAGTTTCAAAACAGGAGAATGTTTGGTGAAATAAAAGATATGAAAGGTCTGACAGACCTATTGCCATGGCTGAGAGTGTATCTCTCGATTTCACAGGTTGTCTTTTGGTCGCCAAGACACACTTTGGGTTACAGTAGATGAAGGATCCTTTGCTTGTGACATTTGCTTCTTTTTCCTTAATCATTCTTTTGTGAATGGGATGATCTAGCTTGCGGAAACAATACATGCATGTTTGCGAAGTCGTGTTTTCATTGGTGATACAGACGTGGGTTTCTTGTCCATGGAGCTTTTACTTCCAAGCTCCTCCATACCTTAGATCCGTCTTGATTCTTGAGCCAACATTGGTTCCTCTATCGCCAATGAACATGATTGGTTTAGCTTTCGTAGCAGCATTTATATATTAAAATAAGATGCGATCAGAAATTGTTATGTATGCATTAATGCTAAGATTACCTCGTTGCTTTCTAACAAACCGCCTTTCGGATGAGCATATCTTTTGCGGGTATTTTTTGCTCTGTATTTACAAAAACCTTGGATTGTTTGCTTCAGCTTTGGACTTGTAAAAGTTTCTGAAAGCAGGACGATACTGACGCTGCTTGTTACAAATTTCTTGAGCCTCTTCAACTTTTGATACCTCTGTAAGTGACAACTTTTACACTTTTTTTTCTATTGCTTGAACTTTTTTTTCCTTCTTCTGCTGCCCTTTTCTTTCGCGTTTTTTTTTCTAATCTTCTGGTAGCCACAACCAACGTCAATATCGGCTGCTTCAAAAAATCATTTCCTTGACCAAGTTCGTTATTTTTTTCTACAATATCTGTTGCACTATCATCGTAGCCACTTAAATCTTGATAGCTGTTATAAAGTTCTAGATAAAATTTGAATCTTGTAAAAGTGAGCCCGACCGTGTTTGCCATTGTAACGATTCTGTTATCTGTTCCAGAATAAATGAAGTCTTTAGCAACACCAATGCTACTATTTACACAACATTCTTCAACTTTTTGAACTCCGTGACCATCTTTCTTGATAGAAGTTGATCTTAAGGAACAATGGCTATTACATGGTTGGGACCAAAGCCAGTGCGCTTTAAAGGGGTCTGAGTAACCTGTGTGTTTAATAAATCTTTCAGGCTGTATCACTTATTGACTACGAATGAACCATGTTACTGCTCTAACGCCCAAGTTAAATACAATATTCTACAATGAGAAAGGGCTATCTTTTTATTTTATTTGATCACAGTACAAATTAAAATCACCCTTGAGCGGTACTGGGGCCACACAAGTATATATACGACTCAAGATCCTTTCTGTTTCTGTCGTGAATAACTTTTGAAATACAGTAGCTCAAAATGGTCACATAAATCATCCAACAAGAATGTTGGTAGCTTCTTTATCTGTAATACAGAAACACACAGGGGCACGGAGAGCCGTTGGCGTAGAGTTAGGAGAATCCTTAGACATCTCGGTATCCAAGTAATGAATTTTGTAAAGAACCATATGAATATCTTAGTCATTAAAGTTACCCGGGGGTAGAAACTCTTTTATTTTTGACCAAAGTCACCAAAGCCATTTATGTAGTAAGTAGACTTTACTTTGTTTTCTTCAGATAATAACTCGTCTTTGGTAGTAACACCTAAAAAGAGAGGGATAAGATATTTGACTATATATTAAAATATGTAACGTACCAGTCAACACACACAAGGTGTCAATGCCTCCGTTTAGTCCAAACTCTATATCTGTATTCAGTCTATCTCCGATCATAACTGTCTTGGAAGGATCTATCTTGTATTCTGCAAAAATTGCCTCTAGCATATTCAACGCTGGTTTACCCAAGACTGCATCAGGACGTCTATCAAGGGCCGTGATAAGAGGAGCAGCAATTGCACCAGCACCTGTATATGATTAACACCACCTCTTCTCTAGTTTACTCAATCATATATACCTGGATAAAAGGATCCATGTTGAGGAAATGTACTGTCTTCATTGGTTACAATAAAGTAACATCCAGGATTTCTAGTTAAGTAAGCAAAACCCTTTGAATACTTTTTATAGTTCACTTGAGTATCAAGTCCAACGACAACAGCTCCCACATCCTTGTCATCAGGGACAGGATCGTTATCAAATAATCCACTATCTTCCTATGTTCTCAAGATAAGTATATCATACATGACTCATTAGTTGAACTCACTTCAGCTCCACAGCTTTGGATACCCTCTAAGGCCAATTCTTCCTTGATACCTTTCATACCTATGATGTATACCTTCTTATCTGTTGGAAACTTTAACACATTCTTCAAATAAGTAGCAGTAGCAAAAGCCGATGTGAAGATTTCTTCCTATTTTACAATATGAGCAAACTATTAGACGTATAAAGATATATAAAAACATACTATTTTAGCCTCAATACCAAAGTCTTCAAACTTTTTCAAATAAGATTTGCGAGACTTTGTGCTGTTATTTGTGACAAAGCAGACATGTTTGCCTATTAAATAAATATGAGTACATCATCCCCTCTTGTATCCCCTTGTTCTAACCTTTTTCTCTCAACAGTTTCATAGATTCGCGTACGCCGTCAAACATTCTATTTCCTTCCCACAAGACGCCTAATTGACGATGAGCATGATGAGCATTTGTCTCTTTCTATATACCATCGCAGTCAAACAAAAAATTGTCATATTTATCTATAAACGCTTCTCTCTCTTCTTTGGTCTTTAAATATTGGAGCATATTGATAAAGAAATAAAAACAAAAAAAAGGGTGCCCAGTGATATGACTCGGCTTGACGTCGTTCTTTTTCTCTCCGCGCCTATTTTTCATCTTTTTCTCTTATGCTACTTTATTTCTTCTTGGTTTGCTTTTGTTTATTTGCAAACGCTGCTGATGCAACTGCATTAACATATAAAATCGAGGCTCATGAATACGCTTGTTTCTTTGTTTGGAACGATACACCAGGAAAAAAAGTTGGCTTCTATTTTGCTGTAATTCCTTTTTTTTTTTTTTCTTTTTCGATAACAGTTCTATTGAAATCTATATAGGTTCAACAAGGCGGTTCCTTTGATGTCGATTTTAATGTGCTTGGACCCAAACGTCAATCTATCCTTAGCGGAATTCAGGAACGCCAGGGAGATTACGTCTTTACAGCCAATGAACCTGGAGAATATGCATTCTGTTTTTCTAATGAAATGTCAACACTGACTGATAAACTCATTGACTTTGAAATCCTTCTTGAACATGAAGTTCGTCCTGAATTCAAAAAGGATGCTTTTGGAAAAGAGCAACCTACGTTGACTGAAATGGAAGAAACTATCTTTAGGCTTTCAGGTGACTTGACAAAGATTGCTCGTACACAGAGGCATTTCCGTACAAGAGAGAACCGTAACGCAGCCACTGTGGCTTCTACAAAAAGTAGACTATTTTGGTTTTCTGTATTGGAAAGTCTTGCTATTGTTTCAATGGCTGCCATACAAATATTTATCATCAAAAGTTTCTTTAATGTAAAGAAAGGTGGGGTTTAATAAATAATTGTTTATTCATGCAAAAAAATATACAGATATCTTGTATTTACAGATGAAATGCTTAGAATGTAGGGGTTGATGATAGATCATGAGGTGTACCTGAGTTGCTATTGACAGACCCACGTCGTTGCAGTTTCTCCATAAACCCAATTACTCGGGTCATGTCCAAATCAGGTGGATCGTTTTCAATAGCCAAAGTCAATGGTTTGATAAGTATGTCTAATTTTTCAAGAGGCGTATTGCAACATGTTGCGATGAGTCTTTTATACTCCATCTCTCTTTCTTTGACTAACTCTATTTCTAGTTTTAACTGCTCAATAGTCTGCAGGCTTGTATCCAGCTGATGCTGCAGTGATTTTATCAGTTTGTCTTTACTTGTTGCATCGTTAGCCGAGCCATTGTTGTCGGTTTCATCTGTTGATTCTATCTTTTTATTTTCAAACCTAAACACCTCATCCTCCAATTCTCTTATTCTTTTTCTTGCTTCTGCTAATTGAACTGTGGTCGGGAGCTCCAATCTTTTGAGTGCCTCTTTTAACTCATATTTGACCAACTTTAACTCTTGTTCTCTTCTGAACGCCTCCTTATCCTTACGTCTTAGCTGATCTTGGTATTCTTCTTCTAATCTGTCTACCATGAGCTGAACAGCTATAATAGATATTAGATTCATATTTATTATTATTAAAAACACCTACAATGAACTAAATCACGTCCTTTAGCACTTGATCGATATTCTGTGGGTGAATGTTCCATAAACGTATCAGGATCTTTACGTGGTATGATTGGGTCCTTTTTATAATATAAGATACAACAAACTCGGTACAAAAAAAACTTACCAGAGCACCATGTTTGATTAGTAGATCGATTATCTCTTGGCATTCCAGTCTCATGGCAATAGCCAATGCCGATTCTGAGAAAACTCTATCTTTCACTTCCAAGACATATCTAATCTGACTCTTCTTTGGTATCAGCTTTAACAATATTTTCATATAATAAATAGCAGCATCTGCATATCCAGGCACACCTGCAGTAAGTGCAATATGGTGCAAGACCGTTCGTCCACGGTTGTCCGTGACTCCCACAGAGTCTTTCATTATTTCAACAAGTTCATAAAAACATTTACTTTCATAGCAACATGTTATCATGACTGCACGCATCAATGGTGTTTCTCCATCGTAATTAGCTCTGCATATACTAGCGCCCTTTTCAATCAGAAATTGCACAACGGGTATTTTTCCTAATGCAGCTGCCCAATGTAATGCTGTATGCCCTTGTTCATCAATCACAAGATCGACATCAAAGTTATCCAACAACAACAAAGCATTAAGGTCTTCAGCTGATTTCTCAAAATCCTCTGTCAAGAATATATTCATCAACATGTTTCGTTGTTGCTCATATAACGGTCCTTCTCGGGGTGACGTTGGACTGTTTAGTTTGGGTCGTTTATGTCGATGTTTTTCAATGGACGAATGATAATCTGCTGGTGACGAAGGCGGTGAATGAGATAATTGTTCGGTTAATGCTTGTTCCTTTGTTGGTATTTGTTCAGTTGAGGATACATTAGAAGGATCAAAGCTAAGTAAGGGCATCATGATGTCTAGTACGTGATATTTCTCTGCCAAGGCTTTTCCCTTCTCAAAAGGAACCCTAATATAAAGAGAGGTTAAAGAGCTTTAAAAAAGAGTTTATATATATATATATACCAGGTTCCTTGATATTTCCCATATCCTCCTTGTACCTTTTCAAATTCACCAGTAATCTCTTGTTCTAATATCTTGGTTCTTTGTGTCTTTTCAAATCCTGCTACTTTTAAGATTTGTGTTGCATTTAAATATGAATCTGACCCTCGAACCATTGTTGCAATCCCATGAATCATCATTTCATATACTTGTACACCAGAATATACAGCAGAATACACTTTTCCTGATGACATTTGATAAAGTCTGAAAAGAAAGGGGAGAAAGGAAAGATAAAAAAAAAAAAAGAAAAAGAAAAAAAAAAACTCTTACCAAAATGCGGAAATTGAAACATTCAAACAATAAATGAACTTTGACATTAAACGAGAATACTTCACTACAGTAGAGCAAAGACTATAGAATAATGCATCATCCTTATTACAATTCTTCTTCATCCTAACTAAATATGAGCAACAGTCTGCAGTCTTTATCACAAGAATGAACGTTTAGATGTACTCTACTAGCAACATGTATGAAAAGAATAGCAAAGCGTGCTACATGTTTGCATAAATCCTTGATCCATTTACTTTTCCCAGAAAATAGCTAAAAGATACGCTAAAGCAATGTACCGCTTGTTTACAAGCTTTCTATTACTAAAAGAGAATAAATTGCCTGAATAGAGCACTGCTTCACAATTAGACTTGTCATATTTTACGCGTTCTACATTAACTTATGCACCTAACAATAATATTCGTTTATTTTATCAAGCAAAATCTGATAATTATTACACAGCTAAATATGCTTTAAATAATGCGCGTATGTAAGCATTTAAAGTAGTTTAAAGTAAAATATCAAGCAACGTCTTAAACTGACTATTCATTTTTTTTTTTTTTATTGTTTGATTACTGTGTTATATTAAATGTATTTTGGTAATAAAAGAATTTGAAAATGTTAATCAGCGCATTTATATATATATTTATATATTTTTAGTAAAAAATAACTGTAAATGATTGCATTTTATACAGCATGACCTCAGTCTTTGCTTTCTATTTGCCTTTCTCTTTTCTGTTTGTACCACATACCATTTACACAAAATAATATAAAAAAGAAATATAAACTACTTTAATCCTGGATTATAGATAAAAACAAGTTTTACAAAAAAAAAAGCAAATGTTATCAAAAATCCCAGGCTGTGTTATTAATTTCGCGTAAAGCGCTTAAAGCGACTACAAAGTATTTTACGAAAAATCAGCACCAAAATACTAGATAATATGTAACATATGCAACTTTTGTAATTCGTACATTGATTATTACTTTAGCATAACATTATAATGTAAATATTCAGTTCACTTCGCATAGTGACAGATTTAATGGTTTATTTTATAAAAGACAACGCACACTCACCTAAATATTACTTTATCTCCAATTTAGATATATAGCCATTTGTATTACTTTCAGAAAAAGGAATCTTTTCGCTTGCTTTAATCATAAAATGGTGCATAATTAAGTGTAATAAACTTACGTTTATAAAAATAAAAACTTAGACATATCATGACATACATAAGCAAACTAGATGTATTTTGATTACTCTCTTTACTTGGTTATATTGTGGAATTAACTACATACTTTAAACCTTTCCCCTTTATCTTCTTAAATAAATAAAAAGAAAATAAACTTGTGGTAAATCAAGAAAACAATAAGCAATACTGGTCGAAGTCACTTGGTGATCATAAAATATTGATCACATTGGTTCTCTTACTCCAAATCTCTGTATTTAATTTTTATTTTTGAGGACCGTGCTTTATTTTTTACAGACCATTCATTATATTTCACGGAAAGCCGCAAAGACTGAACTTCCTTCGAGCAGAGGTATTACAATTACGGTCACTGGAGCTATTTGTGAAAAAGAAGTAATTGACTTCTTCCCTATGTAGGCCAAAGGTTATTCAGAGAAAAAACGCTTTATCAAAAAAAAAGGAGATATTGGTGAAGGGCATACGTATTGAACTTTTTTTTGGAAAATTTCTAACTGGCGCTATGAATACGCTCGATAGACATAGAATAGAGGACCATTATCTTGTCATATAGTCTGTGATATTCAGAAATTGATTAAGGATCGCGATTATAAAGCTATGTACTTTCTATTGCCAATTTTGAAGTTTACTAAGTTGTTCTGGTCAACTGCAGTGGTTAAATTCACTGCTCTTATTATTTGATAGATGCTCGGTTCTTTATCCAATGCCTCGAGCGCGCAAACTAAAAAGTTTAAAGAAGTTCTTACTTAATAGTCCAATTGAGCGCGTGATATATACACATTTAGTTACTCAGATTAGCTCAACATAATAAAGTAAAATAGAATTTAATAAAAAATCCCTTTTGGGAACAAGGGTCAAAAAAGTTTGGAAGAAAATTTAATTGAACGAAGAGTAGAGAAGAAAAATTATGACGCTCTAAGAGTAAATTCATCCACGAAATAAAAAAACTTTAACCGAAAAACTTAAGACTATGCGCCAGAAATGAATTGGCTAAAAGTTGTATTTGTGTGTAAAAAAGTGGACAGCAAGATCAAGTGAAATCTTTTCTTTGGTGTTTGCCGTATTCACCCTCAAATGCTTTGTGCGATTACTATAGTTTTTTACTCTAAGAATGAACAATACACAGAGACTGACAACAATACATGTTATTCTAACAAAACGTGTCATGTTCAACTCTCATTGGCTACGTAATAATCCTGTTTGCATATAAAATGACGATACTGTGATAATGAACAACCTTTCCTTCTTCTTCTTAATACATAAGAGGCTCATCAACATACATCTAGGTTTCTTCTTTTACTACTCGAAACATATCACAGTATTCTTTACTTTTTCTCTTTTTTGCACCGTCAAGGCAAAAACGAATTCTCTTCAATGTGATGCACAACGTACGTGATGAACCATTAGCAACAAAAGCTCAGCTTGATGAATCACTGAAGAACATCACAGCTATTCCACTTTCCAAGCGTCTCAAACTTTGGCCTAAATGTAGACAAACAGGCAACAGCTACTAGCAATGTCACACGACAATATCAAAGCCGTTTGTCCAACAAAGGCTTAAATATCAGAACCTTATGAAAGTCACCTTGCAGAGAGACAGCTTGCAGCCCTTTGGGATTTTCCTTAATCACTGCGACATTAATGCCAAAGCAATCAACAAAAGGTGTAATCATCCTTTTGTCGGCAACAGCGTGCCAAGTGAAATTCGCTCCTTGCCTTCCACCAGTCCTAAAACAGGCTGTACGCAATTGAAACGTGTAAAAATTTTGGTGATGTTGATGACAAGGAAATCACGCAACGACCTGTTGCACGGTCTCCCTTTTACAACGCAGTTCAGCATATTGAATTTCAGCCCCTGAACGGTAACATGATTCAGCTGCTCGATGGCAATTGGTGTTTCAAGTTGTATCTTTGCTCTTTGACTTTAAAGTTGCTTGTTGGTGGTTAGCCCTTGATTGCTTTATGTCAACTACGTGCAACCATATAGGCGGCTGTCGACTTTAGATGCACACTTGAACGCTTCTCTGTGGCGTATCTTTCTCCTTCTAACATTGACCTCTGGATCAAGAAAATCACTAATTACAATGCGCAAAAGGGTAGGATTTGGTTCGAAGAAATAAACAAATAACACTACGTGGGTCTTATTATGGATTCATGGTCACACACAATTATACGTTTGATTGATATTATCGCCAACACAGAATAGTTTTATAATAAAAAACGACTATATTAATTCTCACACTTCACAACATTAAGCTCGACTTGGAGAGCGGAAAGCGTCTGTAATTGAAGTAATACATGCACTTTGATGACACATCATCGTTAGGCATGGTATTGACGCCTAAATTCTATTTTTGGAAAGTTGATATCCAAATTTAGAAAGAACAGAAACAATGCGATCTTTCTCACTGTCATAACTATTGTAATCAACAATAGAATTAACACATCAAAGAATAAGCCCATTAGTTAGATCCCCGATGATGACCCCTTAGACAGCATGGTATTGTAAAGAATGCAGAAAACAGAGCGGTTAGAATCATAATCAACCACAAGTAAATTCATCAAGCATGTAGATACAAGTTATGCAGTAGGCTTTCAAACCATTGACTATAAACACCCTTATTCTAAATACCCTTTTAATGGGAGCTTTATATTATCGAATAAAAGAGTCCTAAAAGTATTGACCTGTCTTTTTGATAATATAAAACAGTAACATCTTGTAATCAAGCCATTAGTTCAGGCAGATTTAATGAAAGCGCTTTTTAGATATATGATAAGTAGATGATAATGATTTGCTTATTAACAACTGTTACAACGTAAATTAAAGCTACTTACCCAAGTTGAATACAAACACTTTATGGGATAAGCTCAAGCATATATGATAATGTATAACTGTAAAAAGTTATAAGCATGGGTCTCTCAATAGCTTAATGAAGGAGTTAAGCACACTGTACGTATAATGTCTTAAGAATGGTTGCCATGGCAATGTTACACTGCATAAAAATGGGTTTAGAGTAAACATATATATTTAAATTATGCTGCATGTTTCTGTATCAAATAAAAGAGCATCCTTTATACACTTATGCTAATTAGCGTTTGAAAATAAGGGGAACAGCCTCAAATCTCCTGCATCTGTAGGGTCAGATTTATTTATTATAGCAGTAATACGGAGTTAGAATCTATACAGATTTTATTTAAAATAATACTTTTGATGACTGTGATTGTATCCAAGTTCATCTGACGTATTTTCTCATTTTTGTTAGATCAAAAACCACTTTTATATGCTCTATAGTTGCTACTCTTGTAAATGACATTCCTTTGGAATCTGCTGGACTTGGTTTCTGCAGTAGAATCATGAGAAAGGGAGAAAGGGGAGGCAACCTTTGCGCATATATATTTATATATATCTCGGAATATATCACCATATCAAGTATACTCCCCAACCAAGGAACTGTTGCAAGCTTTTGACTGAGGCAATCATCTTGCATAATAATTAGTGTTTGTTTGGAAAAACGGCAGTATGCATGGTATCTCATCTCATGTAAGGAGTGATTTCCTTATTAAACTGATCAATAACCCCTGAATTTAAGGGACACAAATTCATGAGGTTATTAAGCCTTTAATACATTTGACGTTCATCTGTTTTCTTTTAATACAGCAACGTATTCAAGAATATCTTATTGCCAGTTTGATTAAAAGCATATACTTTACAAACTTCATAATGCGGCTATTCACTGTTTAAAGCCATACTTTGGATCTTGAAGCATAACTGTTTTAAAAAACTCTCATTGTCATTCATAAATATTTCCTTTTCTTTGTTATTAAAGCGTTAGTTCTATAAGCTAAACACTTTAAGAGATCACGCTTTCTAAGCTATTGCTTTCTATGGCGCAAAAACGAATCCGTAGTTAAACAAACGAACCAAAGGTGCTCCGTTGCAACAAGAGGACCATTGCAGGATCAGTTTATGTATCGAAAAGATGCTAATTATGAGTCGATTGAAGCAATAAAAAGCTCTTCTCCTTATTTAAAAAAAGACAACTATTCATTGTTTTGGTTCAAATGAGGAAAATGAGGAGCAAACTTTTTAATCTAGAATTTTACATAGTGTAACCGTGTTGTGATTTTCCTTCTCCCTTTTCTCCGCCCTTTTATAATTTCGACTCACTCTCCTTTTCTGCTCCTCTTCATCTTTATTAATCAATATTGCCCAATCTTGAAGAATGAAAGAACCGAGCCCTCTAAGGCAAGTATCAGGCCCAGGCTACTCAAGGTAAGAATTAACAAGGTCCAAGTTGGTTTTTGTGTTTACTCTTTTTTTATTAGTGACTTGGGAGTACTTTTTGAAGAGAATGAAGTACAATCCAATGGTCTTGGATATCAATCTGCTTTAAATTTTATACGTCCAAAGCCTACTTTTTCAACGCCATTTCAAAATTCAGTACAAAGTATGGAACCACCATCTTCATCTGCCTCACATTCTATCACTCGTCGTCCACGTGCAGGAACAATGCCATCTTTTATTCAACCTCCCATCGCAAATAGACCCGCAACTAATTCCTCAGCGGCTTTGTTACTTTCAACCATTGAAGCTGGTCGTCACCGCTCAGGTTCCTTAAACTTACCTCCTGTAGAGCCCTCATTTTGGGGACTTGGTCATGACGGCCCACTTTCTCCTTCCTCTGAACAGCTATTGCAAAATGATAACGATTTTTCTATTGCTCGAACTATGCGCTCTTTAGGACTGGAAGACGATCATGAACACGAAAAAGAGCAAGAAAAGGAGAATGATGATATTCTTACAAACAGTCTCTTTCACCACAAGTCTCCTCCTGAATTCCACTTGCCGAGTCGATCTCTTTTATCAGGAAATAATAGAAATAGATCCTATTCTGTAAACGCCGCCGCTAGATACGATATGGAAGACAGTAATGTTAGCCAAGGGGGTTTACCTGCCACCTTTGCGAAAAATACAGGATTAAGCTTTGTAAGCCCTCTTGAAGGATTCAACAGACAGCAAAATAGACCCCGTGCAGCTAGTATGGGCCGTGCAGAAGCTGGCAGATTAAATAATATGATGCATCCTTCAGTAACATTTTGGAATAGCAATAACAGCAGTAATGGGCAACGAGTCTCTCCTCTAGTTGCAATGACAGAAGAGGAGATTGATGAACAACCTGCACTATCGCTTGGAGATTCTGAACTATTGGCCAATATTTTGCAAAGTGGTAGTAATAATGAAATAAATCAGCAAATGGAAATCTTGAATGGCAATGCATCTATAACCGAGGCAAGCGAGCACATCTATTTATATATAATTTATACATCTAACTGCAATTTACTTTTAGAAGCCCTACTTAACGTTTAGCCAATCTACTCCTACCTTTAAAGAAAACTTTCAGGCACAAAATGTTAATCAACAGCATTCAAGATCACTTTGGGTTGGAAACATTGATAATTCAATCACCATCGAAACACTAACACAAGTGTTCTCAATGTTTGGTCCAATTGAAAGTGTACGACTACTGTTAGAAAAGGAATGTGCGTTCATCAACTTTTTTCATATCGAGGACGCAGTACGTGCGAAAGAAGATGTTCTTACTCACATGGGTGGAAGAATTGGAAGCTGTATAGTTAGGATAGGATTTGGTAAAGCAGATGCTGCAGTTACAGAAACAAATGTATCTCAACCTACTCGTGCCTTGTGTAATTATTGTCAAACATACAAAAAGAGTCAGTAATAACACATTCTATAGGGCTAGGTAATATTCCTGGAAACACAACACCAGCTTCGCTCCAGAGTATTTTCGGCACATTTGGCACAATCGAATCTGTCAGAGTTCTGTCACATAAAAACTGTGGCTTTATCAATTTTGAGACTGTAGAAGATGCAGTTGCAGCACGCGATGCTTTGCTACAGAACAAAATCTTTGCGCCTGGTTTTTCAACAGCTCGCGTCGGTTTTGCTAAAGTTCCATCTACACCTACCCTTTCAACAAGAAATAGCGATTCAAGTGCATCGACACCTGCAAATGAAAGAATCGAAGTTTTCACTAGCACTCCAAAGTCATCATCTATAGAAAAGAATGTGAACGACAAAATGACCATAGAGGACTGGCAGAAGGAGCTTTACGAGATTATGAAAGAGTTGGGCGTTGGAGAAAAAGTCACCCTGTCATCAATATCCCGTAAGCACATTACCTATTTACGGACATATCTTTTTGGGTATTTATTGCTTTTTTTTGTAGATTTAAGAACAACTTCCTTTTACCATGATTATATACCATCAGTACCAGAACTAGGTGCCGGTCGAAAGTTTGACTCCAGCCGTTTAAAGGAAATACGTAAAAGGCTTGACAACGCTGAAGACGGAGCTCAAGAAGCGGAAGTGATTGCATTTGAATGCATGGATGAAATAGCTGAAATTACAAGTGGTAAGATGATGAGTAAGGAACGACAGCTTGTTTTCTAAGCAATTGGTAGATTATATTGGTAATACGCTTGTTCAACGTTTATTTGAGAAATGCAGCGAAGATACAAAGACACTCATGCTAGAGCGAATTGGCCCTCACTTGGCAGCTAATAGTGTCCATAAAAATGGTACTTGGGCAACACAGAAAATAATCGACCTTGCCAAGACACCAAGACAGATTGAATTAATTCGTCAACACCTTCAGCCTTATATTCCTCCTTTATTGCTGGATCAATTTGGAAACTACGCTGTACAATGTTACCTCCGCCTTGGACAAGATGCAGACAACGGTTTCATATTCGATGCTATGGTTGAAAAACTGATGATTATCGCTCAAGGTAGATTTGGTGCAAGATCCATGCGTGGAATCCTTGAAAGCGAATATGTAACAGAGGACCAAAAGGTAAAGCATCCATTGATTGTCTTTAGGTAATCCTAACAAAATGCACTTGTAGATACTTGTTGCTGCAGCTCTTTGCCAAAATGCTACTTCATTATCAACAAATGCAAATGGTGCATTACTGATATCTTGGCTGATAGAATCGACTCATATTGCCAACCGAATGCGAGTAATAGCCCACCAACTAACCAATAACATGGCTCAACTTTGTACTCATAAGCTCGGTTCACAAATTGTTTACAAACTAATCAATCAATCGACTGACGTAGAATCCCAAGACAAAATATTTAATAGCTTATGTGTAGAAAATATTTTATTAGAAATTTTATCAGATCAGTTACGTGGACTTAATTTTATTCAAAAAGTATTAGCATGTCCTTCACTTAGTGACGAACAAAAATCTATTTTACGCCAACACGTCTGTGCAAGCTTAGAGCAATTAAAAGGACCTGGTCATAAAAAGCTGTTGGATCAATTGTT
This sequence comes from Rhizopus microsporus ATCC 52813, assembly GCF_002708625.1. NCBI lineage: Eukaryota > Fungi > Mucoromycota > Mucoromycetes > Mucorales > Rhizopodaceae > Rhizopus > Rhizopus microsporus. The sequence continues at coordinate 6,097 of NW_019671958.1, read as the reverse complement.
ACAAGAAAACCAATAACTTAAGACGATACCCTTTCCCCCAAATAAAAATAACAGCATCAACAAACAAAAGCAAGCTTTCTGACGACAATCCCCTCAAAACAAAAGAAGTCTTTCTTCTTGATGGAGAAATAGCGTAGAGAACAGTCGAATCGTCATCAACTTTTGTTTTCTTTCTTCACTTTGAAATCATATTTTTTCTATCTGCTTTTTTTTGTACATCTTTATTTTCTGTCACTTTATAAAATAAAACTCCTTTCAATGAGAATCTAGGTATCTTCGTCTTCATTCTCTGATAAGCTATCATTTCTTAATCCTATCATACGCCTTTCTCGACGTTCTTCAAAGCTCTTTTTGGCTGTCAATGCATCTTGTGTTTGCATGTCTATTGTTTTTGACATTTCGTCAGTTAATTTACTAGGTAAATAATACAAAACTGGTTCCGTTGTTGTTTTCAAAAAGTTAGCCAACACTTTCTTCTGTTGTACTTCAAAAAGTTCCTAATGAGCCATCGGTTATATACAGAACCGTCATTTATATATCAATCTTACCCTTTTCTCGGCAAGAATTCGCTCTTCTTCTTGTCTCTTCATCTGCTCCATTCGCTCTTTCTCGAGTTTTCGAGCCTCTGTTCTTTCAGCCATTGCTTTTTTCTCTAAATCAAGTTTTTCTTGAAGTTTTTGGTTGATTTCTCTTCGTCTTTTGTCCTGCAAAGTAAAATTAAGAGATTACACTTTAAAGTACTTGATAGGATTTACCACTTCGCTTGTATTTTGTGTATCATCTTTAAATTTATTGAGTGTTCCTAGCAAAACACCAAAGAGCCTTTTATTACGATCTCGACCAGCTTCAGTCATGTCTAATCGTGGTCTCTTGATCTGCTTGAATTTTATTAATAAATGTGTTAAATAACAAGCAAAATGTAATTGTACCAGTTCTGAGCTTGATCCTACTTCTTTATCCTTATCACTAGAGTCATCCACCCCTCTTTTATTTGAAGCTGTACTGCTATGTGTAGGAACTATAATACTCGATTGAACCATTCTTCCAATAGATTGCGCAAAGAAAAAAAAGAAAATGCCAATCTACTCAAAGTCGGTGTTTTAGCGGCACTTTAAATAATCGCTGCCATCATTGTTTCAAGCACCAAGCGTCTTTTCAAGGGGAGTATAACGTGTTCTTATAGGTAGCATATAGAGCTTAGTAAAGCATTGTCAGAATTTTTTAAAGTATTTATATATCCTATAGTTTACACTGTAGCTATATTATATACTGATTGGATTTTTGGATTCATGCAGACAAAGTTACCTTTACTTGCTTGAAGTTTACTGTATTGTTTTTTCCTGAAACAAAGCAAGCGGGTTTGTGATGTATTATGCTCATTTGTGACGCACACAGTCGTGTACAGACTATTCTTAATCCAATTTCTAAAATACTTTAGGAAACCCTTAATCTTTGAGCCAATATATAGAACCCTGTCGCCAGCAAACAGGATCAGAAGAGGCGCCTATTTAAACTATCTTGTGATTGCTTTCACAGGAGCATAGTCAACAAGCTTATGTGAATCGTTGAATTTAGCTTGTTCAAGTTCCACTTGTGCTTTGGTTTTGTCGACAATAGCAGGAAAGACAATGTCAGTCATGTAGTCGATGCGTTTCATCAGTTTTTCATGAGACATTGGTGGCTTACCTTCGACTTGCTTAAGCTTGTCTTTGTCAGAACGAAAACCATGTGGTTCATTCATTTTACGAGCAAACATCAACGAAAAAGGGGATGAATTCAAGCGTTTAGAGATTCTATTATTTAACGCGAGCTGGATAGCAGGAAGATGGGTATCCCAGTCATTACCAACACAGTTTGTAGCTTTTGCCAACATCTTTTTAACAGATTGGATAAAGCGTTCATTCAAGTCATTTGCAGAAGCGTGAAGAGGAGCGATGAATCTATGATCATATTCCATGGCATCAGCAAGTGCTTTTGTAAGTTAATTCTTAAATTCAGTACCATTATCACTCTGTGGTTTAGTAGGGAATTCCATGATAGAGAATACATCTACAAGTGTTCGAGCGATGGTATCAGACTTTTTATCTGTTAAGGGCTCAATGATGTAGAAACGAGTGCATACATCAACAATAACCATTATTATAAGTAGAAGACATAGAAATAGGGCCACTTAAATCAATAGCATAGTGATCACCAGGATAATAGCTATAAATGCTTCTTAGAGGATGATATCCTTTCTTTGCAATTTTATGCTTCACACAATCAGAAATGAGATTTGGCCAGTGAATACCTTGATCATGAAGGCGTTTGACCATTTGTTCTGCACCATAATGGCCAGTTTAGTTATGAGCTTCATTCAACAACTGCTAATTCTCATTTTCAGGAAGACTAAAATAATTCTTACAGATGGATTGACCTGATTGTATGTAAAAGATCTTTTGGTTATGATTATATAAATTAGACGTTAAAGAAACATCACTAGGCGAGGAGGAAGAGACATTATCCACTGAAATAGAATTGACACTAGCATCTGAGGTATTGGTTGTTGTTGTTGTTGTTGTTGTTAGTACTCGGTAATGGTAGAATAAAAGCAAAGAAGTGATGAGTCTCTGTTTTATCCTTTTATTAGAAGTGAGAGGAAGAGCTCATAGCAAAAAGAAATTAGGTTGTTTTAAAAGAGGTTGGAGTACTAACTAAGGTACATGTAATTAAGTCAAATGTAATCTCACACGTAAAGATTAGTATTAGACATGGTCAAATACGACATTGCCCTCTACCAGTTTGAGATTACGTTTGAAAAACTTGGTTTATACTGGGAGAATGAA
>NW_019671958.1:0-2232 GCF_002708625.1 Rhizopus microsporus ATCC 52813 | reverse complement strand
TCTTTATTGTATCTTGAGACGAGAGAGAGCCCAATATTACAAACAGCGTCATTTTATATGAAGATAGAATTATTAAGGAACCGATTTAACTATGGCCAATAATAGTTGGGCATGTCGCGTTGTATGTTAATAGCGTGTATTGATGTCAGCCTCTTTGTATTATTCATTCTTAGAGTATAGATTTATAATAATCTCATACGGCAAGATTAAGTATTTATAGGGTAAATACGACATGTTTACTAATCTGGTTATTCAAAGCTAGTTGAACAGCCGGTAGATACATGTGCCAGTTTACGCCTGTCCCGTTAGTGGCTTTAGCAAGTAGCTTTTTTACAGATTGAACATAGCGCTCACTTAGACCGTTTGCAGAAGGATGCAAAGGAGTAATGAAACGATGATCAATATCCATCGCATCAGACAATTCTTTCATAAGGGAATTAGAAAATTCTCGACCATTATCAGATTGCGATTTAGTCGGATATCCCAGTATGGAAAAAACGTCAATTAGCGCTGATACAATAGATGTACTTTGCTTATCAGGAAGTCCTTTGATGATACAAAATCTTGTGCATACATCAACTATCACCATGAAGTAATTTACGTGGAGCCTTTCACGGTTGTTATAGGACCACCAAGGTCAATAGCATAATGATCGCCAGGACAATAGCTGTAGATGGGTCTTAAAGGGTGATAACCTTTTTTCTGAATGTTATATCGTTGACATTCGTGACATTTTCTGATAAATTGAACAGCATCCGAGATTAAGTTGGGCCAGTGAATGCCTTCTGAATGCAATCGTTTTACCATTTGTTCTGCACCATAGTGACCAACTTTATGATGGCGTCAATGAGAAGATTCGCTCTTTCTGATTCAGGGGGAATTAAATAGTCAGGACATAATGTCTGTCCACTCTGAACATAAAGGATGGCCTTGGAAGCATTTTGTTCCATATTTCGGTCACTATAGGATTGTTTAATTTTGGATACTTTCTTTTTGTTCATAGTATTTGAAGTGGCAAAGTTTGAACGTCGCAGAGCAAGTTGGTCACGCTTTTTCATGTCCTTATCATGCTCATTGTCATCACGAGGAGGAAATAATCTTGATAACTTGTCGCTAATGATACTGTCGAGACCTTTAACATGAACAACAGTAAAATTATTGTGATATTTATCTGTTAATAAGTACTTATAATATACCTGAGTTATAACAAGGATAAAAAGACTATATGTCGATGAGACTCTTGAACCTCTTTATTGGTGAGAAAACAAGATGAGGAGCTCATTAATACAAAGTAAAGCTTGGTGTATAAAATAATAATTTACAATCCGACATGTTACAAATTAAATTAATAGAGGTACGTAATGCTAAATGTAGAATGACTGTAAACAGTATAGTAATGGAGCAATCTCACACGAAGATTAGTTAGTAATGGAAGGATAAATACGACAATTACAGTGACTCAAAAAATTGCTCACATGTTTGTGTATTTTCACTTTAACGAATCATCAAGGAACACTAATTACTTATATATCTGGCATGTTATATATCAAATGAAAGCGTAGGTTATTGACTACCGAATGGTGTATGACATGTACCATTAGCATGCCGTCGGAGGTAGAAACAAGTGTTTAAAAATAAAAATTTATGTGAGCAATTGTTTGAGTGGGTTGAGAAAAAATAAAACATATTTATTTAATATTTTGTTTCGCCTCCTTTTGCTTTTATTACAGCTTATATGCGTTCTGGCATGGAGTTAATATAACTTAGGCATATATCCTTGTCAATTTTGTTGTTCCATATATGCTCTACACGCTCCCAAAGTTCCAACGTACCCTTAGGCGGCTCATCATACTTAGCAAGTTCACATTTGACGAAATACCACATGTTTTCGATTAGATTTAGGCCAGGAGAGTATGCTGGCCAGTCTATAATCTTAACTTCATTGCGCTTAAGCCATTCCTGTGCCATTTTGGACCGATGCTTTGGATCATTGCCGTGTAATAGGTAGATATGATTCTTACTGATCTGATAATACTCCAGTGTGCCTAGCAAATCCTCCTCCAGAATTTGGCAGTAAAGAACTGCATCAAGGCCACCATCAATTTTGACTAAGTTGCCGGGCCCTTCAGCTGTTATACAACCCCAGAGAAAGATACTGCCGCCACCATGCTTGTGAACTTGGTTTACGTTATGGCCTTGTAGGGCAGCTCCTTCTTGTACCCATGTCCACTG
>NW_019671957.1:9408-36892 GCF_002708625.1 Rhizopus microsporus ATCC 52813 | reverse complement strand
TGTTGGTCGTTGGAAATAAACAAATTATGAATAATTACGGTACCCGCCCAGGTTGAAATAAGCATGAACCCTAACACCACCAAGTCTTAGCCTACCAATTATAATGATTAGTTTATCTCCCTCTACCCACCCCCATTAGATTGTATGCTTTCCCCCTCCACCGCCAGTACCTTCTCACCCCCACCACATTATACACCCCACCTTGTTGAACTTGCCCGGGCAATTTCAGTATAAAAAAAATACTACGTGCCCACTTGGGTTTAATAAAAGATTGTTTAACCGTATAACCCTGTGTCATACGTTGGCGTCTTGGTTGGCTTCCTAGTGGTCATGATAAAACCTGTCCTCGGCACCCCAACCAATCCTTCACCAAAGCCCACGCCATTCGTTGTCTCCAGATGCACCGTCGACTTATGATGCCCGAAACAATTTCAGATCCATTATCCTTCCTTTTGAATATGCTACCTTCAAAGAAACTACGCTCCTTTCAAGCCGCTCTCCCATGGACCATTCGTTGGCCAGCTATATGCGCTCTTCTTCATGAACTTGACTACCTTCATCATCAGAAGTGTCCACTTTCTTCGCCCCCACACCTTGGGTAAAAGCTCCTCAATTGGCTCCCTCATTGTCCTCATTAGTGTATCTTACACTTGCCCCAAAATCATTTCTTCAATAACTTTTTTACCCTTGATCTCATAAGAGTTTTTTAGTTACCAATTCTTCATTCTTTTTTGATCTGCCTCGGGCGAAGAAGATATATTATTATCGTGCGCCCACTTGAGGCTTTAATTGTAAATAAAAGACTGTTTAATCGTATAACCCTGTGTGCCCTTAATTATAAGACTTATCTGCCATTTTTAGGACATAATTTCTTGCACTGTAAGAACCATGTTCTCAGGAGCTAAATTAAAAGAAAAAGGGAAGAATGATATATTTCATTAAGCAATAAACATTTCAAAATAGTGTTTATCAAAGGGTAAAATCATCAAGATTATATATATATACATTAAGAATAATAGCCAGGCAAAATATATTCTAATTTTTGAACTGTCTCTGGGTTTCTCTTTTCTTTAGCTGTCATGACAGCAAACTTCATGGAGCCTTTGTAGTTGGGTTCAAGAGTACCATGAGCAACAGCATTTTCGAGATCAGGAAGGATGGCATGAAGAAGGTTCTTGGCGTTCTTGCCGTTGTTACCCATGTTTTGCATGACAGTTTCGACAGTAACGACTTCTTCATTTTGACGCCAGCAGTCATAATCAGTAGACATACAGACCATCTGATAAGCAATTTCGGCTTCACGAGCGAGTTTGGCTTCCGGCAAGGCAGACATGTTGATGATATCGCCGCCCCAGGAGCGGTACATGTGAGACTCGGCGCGAGTAGAGAAGGCGGGGCCTTCCATACAGACTGCTGTCTTGTTGCGATGCAACTTGGCACCGAATTCCAAACTTGATTCGTGCTTGGCGATCAAATTGGCCAAACCTTCATGGAAGGGGTCTGCAAAGACGGCGTGAGCGACCACGCCGTCGCCAAAGAAGGTGGAAGGACGCAAACCGCGAGTACGATCGATCAATTGGTCGGGAAGGACAAAGTCGCAAGGTGGGATCTCCTCACGGAGTGAACCGACGGCGGAGAAGGCAATGATGACTTCGACACCAAGACCCTTAAGGGCAGCAATGTTGGCTCGAACAGGTACTTCGGTGGGTGTCAAATAGTGGCCGCGGCCATGGCGAGCTAAGAAGGCAATTTTGCTACCGCTAGGAGTGGCAGAGATGATGATTTTGTCACTAGGATAACCCCAAGGCTACCAAAAAAAAAAAGGAGAGTCTGTCAGTTTTTTTTTTACTTTATCCCTCCTTTTGACAATATTCACTTACAGTTTCAGGATATACTTCTTCAATCACTTCAAGCCCTTCGAGGTGATAAAGGCCAGAGCCACCAATAACGGCAATCTTGACATCCTTCAGTTCTTTGACCATGGCTAATTTGAGATAAGGGAAAAAGGGAAAAGAAAAAAAAAGACGCAATAGTAAAATTTTAAGACAATTATAAAAATTTTATCCAATCATGGAAACGGATCTTTACTCTTTTTTAGATCCTAATGGCGCAGTTGTGTGTGTTGCTGGAAGTAGGTTTATTATTAATAGAGTTTAATGTACCAGTTTATCCATTTTATCCACCAGGGTACGATACAGATTCTTAAAGACCTCCTTTGTATAAAAGCTTGCTACTGACATCTGTTCATCATCCTTTTGAATCCTGAACCCGGTCTTGTTACTCGACCAGCGGGCGGAATAGACCAGAATGGTGAATCGTAGAGGCATCCTGATCTGCTTTGATCTTTCACTGTTCTCTTGCGTCTCGCGGTAAACAAAACGAGACCACACTGGGTACTCAAAGACGCAATCGAGAGCATGGTCAGTGCATCGAGTTACATCAATGCTCAATTGATCGAGAATATCTAGCAGCTTTGACTTGATCTCAGCCTGTGTCAGTCGATAGAAATGACCGCGGCTAAGGAAATCAAATAGGCTTTTGGTTGACTCAGATTTACTATTTGTCAGGGCAGGTTCTCTAAATGAGGATGAGGGTGACAGTGTCTTGGACGGAGGAGGTGATATATCTGGTGATGAATTATCATTTGAGCCAGACTTATGGTTGAACGAAAGTCGTTTCCAAGATGGCCTGCGAATCGTAGATGCGGTGGAAGTGAAGGAAGTTCTGCTCTGCTGCTTACTAGTATAGCTTTTCTGATTGAATTCAAGTTTGAGCCAGTGAGGCTTTTGCTGAGGCTTGGTCTCGGCTGGCGTTGTTGGTGTATCTATCGTCTGTGGTGAAATCTTTTTGGACGCTTCATTCTTTTGACGGACTGTTGACGTAGACGTGCTTCGTTTCATTGCGCCAATAGTCTGTCGTCTTGCCAGAGCAGGCGATGACGATGATAACGGCTTTGTCTCGTGCGTGCTTGTGGACCGTGTGAGGCTGGTTTGAGGTGCATCTAACAGTTGTCTCTTTCGTTCCTCAGCTTCTTTGCGTTCCTTGACGAGATAGTATACGGATACAAGAGGATCGTACATGGCGGGTAATGTTCGAAAGTCGTCCTTGGCTTGATGCTTGATTCGACTCGATGAAGACAGTCGTCGTCGCCAACGTGGTCGACTGGCAAACACTTGATCTTCGGTTACCTTTCTCTGATAATTCTCATCAATTTTTGTTGCAGCTGATTGGTACTCTGAGGATGAGATGATCATTTCTAATTTACTGCGAATCTCATCAGGTGTACCAAGACCGAACCCTTGCATACCTTCAACAACAGCCATGTCAATTGTCTCCAATGGCTGACGGTGTGGTAGGTAATTGTTAATTGGCTCATCGTATCCTTTATTCATCCACGGATGAGATCGAATGGCAGAAAGAGTGATACGCTGCTTTGGATTGACAACAAAGATTTTTGTCAGTAAATCCAGACAGTCTTCAAGATGTTAGTGCTATTCTCATTTTACTTTATTTTTTTTCGCTTTACCTTTGCCCAAATGGTCAGGATAATCATCTACGATACCAGACTTGATTTTCTCATGGAGTGCAGGTAGATTGGTATCATCGAATGGCACTTTACCACACACTAACACATATAAAACGACGCCAAAACTCCAAATGTCTACTTCAGGACCTGTATACTCTTTTGCTTTCAATAGTTCAGGAGCAGCAAAATAAAGGGATCCACAAAAGGTGTTTAGTTGCTGTGTTGGATGGTATACATTCGATAAACCAAAGTCAATGATTTTGATCTGCTCTGATTTTGTGATAAGGATGTTTTCTATTTTCAAATCTATACAACGTATATCAACCTTACATAAACTTATCTAAAGACTATCATTTACCTCGATGGACGATTGAATTACGATGGCAATAATCGAGAGCGCTCACAATCTGACGAGCAAACTTTCTAGCCTGCTTTTCTTTCAATTTGCCATGTTTGATGATATAATCTAATAGCTGGCCTCCATCCACATATTCTAAAAACATGTAATATTTATCGCCTTCTGTAATATATTCCTTCAATTGACAAATATGAGGATGTCTCAATAAACGCATGATAGCCATTTCTCGAATTGTGCGTTGTTCACGTTCTTGTGGTGTATCCTTTGGGTCAGTGTGGCTAGTGCTCTTGATGGTTTGTAAGTCAATTTTTGGCATAATTTTAACCGCATACTATATATAGTAATCAGTTAATGCTTTTATTTTTAGCCTTCTTTTTTTTTTGTCTTTCTCTCTTTCTTTTTTCTTTTTACTTTTTGCTTGGTAGGGTCTGTAAGGCACTCGGCCAGTTTGACTTTACCCATAGAACCAGCTCCAATCGTTTTTCGATAGATAACATAATTTTGTACTTTCATGACTTGATGTCGTTCAGATTGTCTACGAGACAATGACCGTTTGATATCTTGGGATTCATTAACAATAGTCTCTGCTGTGCTGATACTCATGAATAAATAGTAAAGATAAGAAATAAAGGAAAAAGGAAAGAAAAAAAAAGTTTGGATTTTTTGTGTCCTGGAGATGAATGCTTGATTTCTTTTACAGGAAGCCTTTGTGTAACATTTCATGGTCTGCGTTATTTTTTATGAAAGAGTTTTTTTTTTCTTAATTCAAAAAAAAGGTACCCATGGGTTTACTTAAGAGAGAGAGAGAGAAATAGGCTGGTGACAACAGAATAACTTGTAAAGAAATTGTTATATTACTTATTCATCGTCACTCAATTCCGTCATCTTGGGCCATACGTCAGTCATTATTTGACCGCAGTTGTTCATGTTTAATTCTTCATTTTTAGATTTTTGTTTCGATGGCGTCAGTGATGAACAATAGTTTAAAAAGTAGAAAAGAATACTTGGTACAGCCAATAAGTCTAATACGACCGATAAAAGAACAGACTTGAATTTGTATATGCTGTGAATTCAAAGTTTGAATCTGTTGACATTCAAGGTTCAACATTGTAGATAGAATTTCCATTTCATATCAGCAGTGGCGAAATGTATGAGAGAGACAACAATTCATTGGGTGAACAGTGCGGTATAAAGATAAAGAAAATGTATTTGCTGCTTAATTGCATTATTTCCACTTTTCAAACCCAAACGACTGTAGTACACTTTTTATTCAGGCTTTCTTATTTATACAAGAACACGCTTGAGAATAGTATAATGAATTCACAAGGAATTAAAGAAAAAAAGGGGACAAACAATGAATCATGACATATACAAAGTAATGAACGTGTACACACGCGTTTTTTGATTATCTCAAAGCATTATGTCAAACTATCATTACAATAAGCAGAAAAACAATCAAACTGATCAAGAAAAGAACAATAATAGAAAAGGGAAAGAAAGGGAGAGATGATTTCTAAAAAGAATGAATTGACACCAAAAATCAAAAAAATGAAGTGATTCGTTACAATGACATCATGTAACCATAATGCAGACAAAAGAAAAAAAAAAAAAAAAGAATATAAAACCCCAGATAAGTTTTCGTTTTCTTCTCTTTTTCCATTTTTCTTTTCTTTAAATATAAACAATCAGGTATTTCATAATAGAAACAAGCAGACTGTTTCGCTCATATTACTGTAGATGAATAATAGTACAGAGGAGTTTCCTAGTCTTAGTGACTCTGTTAATAACAATGTAGAACGATCGACACTTGGCGCTTCTTGGGCAGAGGTGGCTCAACCAGATGCAACAGAAGTTGCTCATAATACTTCAGAACCAAAAGAGCAGTCCTATGCAGACATTGCTAGTAAACATCAAGAACTATCCAAACAAGAGTTTCCTACACTCCAGGATAGCGTGCCTGATTCCAATCCTACTTCATCCGGGGTAGCTGATCTGCTGAATAAAGAAACTGATCAGCCAAAGATAGGTAATGATATAAAATGAGTATAATTTGTTAGATATTCATCATCTTTTATAGACACAACTCAACCACCTAATCCTGATAGATCTTTTGCTGCTGTCACGTCAAATGAAGGGTATCCTTCACCACAACCAGATACATCAACGTCATCGGAACTGCCTCCCTTGTCAGATCTGCCTGATGTCAAGGACATGCTAGAGCAGCCTTCTGGTAAGTGCATCTAATGTTCAAAAAATGAGAAGGATACTGATGGTATGCCTAGTGCATGTGCCTCCTCCTCCAGTCAGTTTTGCCGAGGTAGCTGCCAAGGAAATTCCTCCTAAAGAGAAACCATTAAGCGAACGTGCTCAGACGATCATTAAGGAACAAGAAAACCAACCCAAGGAAGAACCATTGTCTGTAAATGACGAAAACTTCCCTACATTGGGCCAGAGTCGCTTGATGGCAGAACAAAATGCCAAGGATGAAGAAAAGGAAGTATATACCGAAATTTCAAAATTGAATCAAGCAGGTGATATTGTTGAAGAAGAAGATGACATCGTTGTGGTAGATAATAAAGGTAAAGAAAAGAGAGAGAAAGAAAGAGCCGCATAATAGATACTCATGGGAAACACAGACACAAAGAAATCGTTTGCCGACATCGCTGGCTCCAACTTGGATGATGCACCACCGTCTGCTAAATCACACGTGAATCCAGCTCCTGTGTATGACGAAAGCACTGTCCTGTTAGAAGAGAAGAGAAGAGAAGAACGAAAGCAGAATACTGTAGAATATGGTAATAACAATGAATTAATTGAACAAGAACAAGGTAAAAAGACAATAGGTTCTGGTTTAATATGATATTCACTTGTCTTTTTCATTAGCTCAAGAAACCCAAAAAGATTCGAAATTGACCAAACAGGATATTAAAGAAGAAAAGCAAGGGATAAAGAATAGATCCATTCAAAATAAACAACAAGAAAATCAAGAGGATGCACTGGTTGTTCGTCTACAGACATTTGATAGAAGAAGCTCGGGTAGAATTACCATCTTTGATACTGTATTTGGTAAAGATCCAAAAAAAAGACCTAGAATGTAGCAACTCATCTTTTGATGTGTAGCATTATACCGTTTGGGCTATCCTATATTAACCATTTTGCCTGCTGCCTTTTTGATGCATCTTCGGTTATCTCCTCTTACGTCACCTCATGGGTTTCCCTTCATTTACCGATCGCTTTTCGATTTGATATCGCTCCCGATCTACACAAAAAACCTCGGATACGCATTAACTTACAAGACACCCATGCTCCGTCAACCTAAAGATAAGGTGGTTCAAGCCGTTCGGGAATACGGAAGCGGAAACGGCCTTGGCTATTGGGATGGTATTAGAGCCATCCGACGCACTGAAAACTTAAGATGGTGGCAGCTCGGGCTTTGGGCCGTCCATCGTATTCAGTGGACATTGACTTACACCATGCTCCATGATCCTTCGAGTCATGTTGTTACTACGAATACGTTAATTGCTTTAAATGAAGCCACACATCATTAAAAAGGAAATGTAAAATAAAATATTATTTATTAAAAAAGACACACACAAAAAAAGACATAAAGTGATGATAAAAACGGTATTTTAAAGTTCTTTTTCTACAATAGATGATGATGATGTTGATAATGTTTTTTGTTCTTGATTTACAATACACTTTTCCAGTCGGTTTTCTAGATATTTACGGACGAATGGGCAGGTTGGTATAACGAATTTCTTGGCTTTTTCTGCCCATTGAAATGCTTTTTGTAGTATCAAGTCACCTAATCCTTGATGCCTGTACGTAAAAGGTATTTCCTAAGGAGTAATTGTTAATGTTGTCAATGATAAAGAGTTGTATATATAAATATATTTACAATGTGATAGAATTCAATTATATTTGGACATCTTGTAGGTAAATAACATAATGCAGCTATCAATTATAAGTTCGTCTGTGTGTCTAATATTATGAGCGTTCCTGTTTACCTGTGCTTCCTTTGTTATCTAACTGCAGTTTGAACATATAATTGCTTGGATCATGTTCAACGTCCATTATATCAAACCGTCGCTTACAGGGTATTGTTTTATTGTTACTGTTGTCCTGATTTATCACTGTGTTATAATGGTTGTTATTATTATTGTTGCTGTTGCTTCTGTTTTTACTATTATTACTATGACTACTGTTACTATGACTACTGTTACTATGACTACTGTTACTATGACTACTGTTACTATGACTACTGTTACTATGACTACTACTGCTATTACTACTGCTACTGCTGCTACTGCTACTGCTGCTACTGCTGCTGCTGTTGCTGTTATTGCTAGTTGTGTTATTGGATGATAGTGGTGGTAGTGATGCTGACGATACTTTATTATTAGTTGACAATTTATAGTGTTTTGATATCAGGCTGCTTGTTGGCGTCTGTGTCATAACAATACTTGAGCTTTGTGTTTTTCTGCGCTTTCGTCTGCTGTCCAGTTCGGATAGAGATCCGGACAAGGTAATGTGTGATTGAAGTGCCAAAACGAATTTCGAAGAAAAGAAAAATAAATAAACTTTCTTATTAGAAAAAGAAAAAGAAAAAAAGAAAATAATACACAGACGACAGAATACAAACAAAATAAGGGGAAGGAAAGAAAGAAAAGAAAAGTAAGGGAAGTAAAGAAAGAAAAAGAGAGAGAGAGAGGGAAAAGGTTAGTGTTGCCGGGTTTTAAAATAACAAAAATCCAGATTCTCAAAAGGAGGAAAATAAGGGAAGAGCGTGTGTAAAAAATAGAAACAATTGAGTAACAAAAAGTCCAATCGATCAAAACAAGCCCTTTTGCCTTTTTTTCACTTGTTCAATCTTTTATTCTTTTCTTTCTTGCTTGCTTTCAAAAAGACTTTATTACATGTAAAGAGACTGAACTCTGGTTACACAAATAACTAGGTTCTTTTTATAGTGTCTGGATCCCGTCACCTGATAGGGTTGCTTTTTTTTTTTTTTCAAATTAGCCAATCTGGACGCACGCACTGATGCCAATGGTTCAACTGCAATACCAGACCATTTTTACTTTTTATGGAATAACCTGGATTTTGCATTGGAAATTATCAAATCAATTACCAGAGAAAAAAAAAAAAAGGAAACTCAATAGTAAATAAAGAATAATCCCATGATGATTCTTGAAGATTTTGAATAACCTTCCATAAATAGAAATTACACCAGAGAGAGAGAAAAAGAGAGAGAGGAGCCAGAACAACTTGCATAGTATATCACTTTATTGACAAACTTTGGTGTACTTTTTATATATTTGTTTTGATGAAAATATTCCGTTGACAAGTGTAACATTTGCCTCCGTTTTCCTAAAGGATTCACGTTGCTTCTACACATGCTTAAGTACACACATTTCCATATTAAATGATACTGGCAGGTGTGCTTTTTTTATATTCTAGCTGGGTCACAATTCTTGTCACTCAATTCAATTATGACTTTTTGTGGTCTCCTTTCTTTCCTTTGAGTAGCGTTCAGGCTGTTTCAAGAAGTTTATGCGCGTGTGCGCATACTAATGATCAAAGAAAGGGTCTCGTAAACAAAAAAGTCAATCCGTCCAAATGAGTGATCATTCGATGAATTACTATGTAAATAATAAAAAAAGAGATGATGTTTACATCCCTTTCATTTTTTCTCTTTCTTTCTTTTTCATGATACACAAATAATAAGCGTTGAAACGTTTGACTTTTTGAAATATTCAAGAATACACAGTTTCATTTCTACAAAAAGCCATTTCAGCCGAATAAAGTGTTTTATAACAAAAAAAGAGGGAATGTACACATAAACATTCATCAAAAGTGTACTCTAGGTAGAGCATATGGCGCGCGCGCAAGACCCTATCTTATACCCTTTTTGAAGTAACGCCGTTTGATTGCTATCTGTTCTATTTTAACATTTGCGTAGCTATTTCGGTCCTGTGCCCCTTTTCTATCTTTAGAACGTCTACCTGGTAGGGCATTAACAGGGGCGAGGCTGTTTTTCGATTACTGTTCTCCAGGGATAAGAGTTAATTGCCCTCCCCCACTTTCTCCATCTCCCTTTCCTCGCTTTTGCCCCTTGTTTATGAGATTTAAAAGTCGAGATCGATGTAATAGGGAACAATTAGAAATACTCCCACAGTTAAAATATATAGTCAGATCTTTACAAGTCAATATGACTGCATAATATGAATACTCCTCTTCCCTTGATTTAAGTCTATATCTTGTCCATAATGATTGAAAGAACAGAAATACAATGTCACATGAAGGCATCTTTCAGAAGCTTGGAAATGATGCGAGAACTTATCATTGTAAAAAGAGAAGCTATACCTGAATTGGTATCTTTACTTACGTATAGAATGCAAATAAATGCTTGTGCTACACCTTAAAATGTAGCATAGAGAGTCATTATCTTGACTTGCGCTTAAAAATACAATGGAGAGCGCGCACATACACCCTCATTACATCTTACGTCATCGAACAGGTGTTAATCTTGATTAAGCACTGATTTATCTCATGACTATTTAAGAATATCATCAAACACACACACGCGCGCACAATTTAAAGGGAGGAAAATGTGTATATCCGTATATAGTCGGTAAGACGGATTTTATCAGTTTGTGGAAAATGATTGTCGGGAACTATAAGCTTAATCGTCATTACAGATTCCCTTATACAGTTGCTTTCATTGCTTTTGAGCTATAGGCAAAAGGACAAGAAAACGTTTTTAACAAACATGGAAATAGGTCTTATGATTCAATATGTTGTATTCAGTGTAAAAAGAATAGTTAACTTGATGACCAGCAAGATGAGTTCTTTATTTTTTTATATGTTAAATCTTGTCTTTTCTTTAGGAAGCATTTCCAATTCAATATAGTCCCATTCATTGTATTTTAATGTAAATGGTTTAGTTTTATACTGTAGTATTTGTTCCATGAATGCTACAAAATCTTTTTCGTTAGGGACTTCACACTTATGATACACTGTACAGCCTCCAATTCTGAAGTTTATTTCTGACTTTTGTAAGATGTACTTGTATCGAAGCTTCTTTTCTGTTATTTTTTCAACAACAAATGTGTCAGACCCTTTTTCTTCTTTTCTTAATTTCAGTAAAAAGTCTTTAAATATTTCTAATTCCATCACAACTCCTATAAGTAGCTGGGGAAATGAGGAAGAAGTGCAAAAGAGCTGAATGTTACACTAGATTTGGCTGCTTTTTTTATGCTTTTTCCAAATAGCTTTTCAACCTATTGAAAGAATTGATATGTGATCTTTCCTTTGATTCAAATTTGTCTTCTACTATTGCCCCCCCTTTTTTTTTTGCTCATTAGAACATTGGAGAACAACACTTCTAGAATAACTATATGCTCCCCTTCTGTTGCAACATTGTCAACAGATTTAGCAGGAAATCGACCCAGTGAGACGTAGGTGAAGACCTAGAGTAGAGCCTTCTCAGTTCACTCCATGCTGCTTACATTTCTTAGTTACATATTTTATGGCCATTAGATCTTGGACGAATGAACAAAAGAATGTTCTAGTTAACATGCCCTACACTAGATAGACGAAAGGCAAGAGTCATCTTCGTTGAGAAATCTTAGCTGTGTATCATGCTGCAAACGGGGATCGGTCCAGTCACGATTCTTACTTGACCCATCTGAGTACTTGAAGGACTTGCTTACAAGTATAGGCGTTCAAGAAAGGCACCTTAAGGACAGTCTCCGTCAGTACAACGCTACCTTTGCGTTTACTTGGGGTGTGATACTGTGTCTCATGAGGAGCGTGCCAGCAATCCCAACAGCAGAGTTGGGCTTGACGCGCTTCAGATCCACTGCGTCCTTTGTCATCGTCAAGAACTTCTACTTCCAGTTGAGGGCAATATGCTTTCGTATGCTCCTCAGAGACGACCAGAAAGGAATGAAAATCTTGTCCAGGAAATTATAAGAAACTTTCCAGCTATGCTTGCCCAGTGCAATTCCTTCGTACGTATCTACCATCATGCATATGAGATAATGAGAAATCATGAGGGCTCCAGTATCAACAGTGAGGATAGACCTAACAGCGATGACTGTACCAAAAGCGGCTCACTCTACATTATCATCAGCCCTTTGATGAGAATGAGGTTAATTGAAGAAGGCAATAGACACACTCACAATTTGCCAACAATGGAAGAAGTTGCCGCAGTTATTGTGGAATAGTGTGGAATCGCGATGTGGAAAGTGCATTAAATATATATGATATCTTTGTTCACAAATCAAAACATATCAATGAAAGTTTTCCCTCTTCAAAAGACCTTCAAAAGACTAACAGCGCTCCTGGATTTAATGCGCTGTCCATAATGGCAGTGCATTCCTTAACGTCTCGGTGAGTATAAAGGGAATAATACATTATTTTTTATTCATTAGTCTTCTGGCTAATAGTATTATACAAATAAAGAATCAATCACTGCTATTTATAGATGTTCTTCTTCTTCCGATCCGACACGATAAAGGAATGGAAAATAGAACGTATATTCTGCTATAATGTTTTATTTTATTAAACAGTTCCACTCTTTCTTAAAGGAAACTTAATGAATTTTGGGTGATCATAGGTAACAAATCAATTCTAATTTATGAGTCGTTTGAGGCACCTCTTTCGGACCCCTTTACTCATTTTTAAACCTTTTGGCGATATTTCCTGAAAGAAACGAGTCAGTTTCTTTGATTCTTTCAATCTTCACTGTACACGGTTTTACATTGACTGCTAAAGGAAAGAGAGCCCTTTTAATGCATAAAATTAATTACCACTCCTCAGCCTTATTAACATATACCAGTAGCGACAAATAAATTTTATTTTTCATATCATCATTTCGACTATACACACACTTTATTACTAACTATCTTGTACTTTTGTAGGAGCACTGTTTTCAAAAAGGAATCTCACTTCATTAAAGTAAGCATGTTCTAAAGCATCCTTTGCACTAATTCTCATCTGAGGTTGATATTGAAGCATACGACTTAACAAGTCAATGCCAATTGGATCAATTGTCGTCAGAACCTGTGAGATATGTTGAGCAGGATAGATCACCTGAGGCGGCTTGTATTCTGGAAACTGAGATATGGTTGGCCATGTCTGTTCTGTAGGTGTTCCCAACAATCTGAATATTTTCTGTAGTTGATCTTCATTTGTTGATCCAGGAAATAGTGGGCGTCCTGTATACATCTCTGCCATGATACAACCCGCTGACCAGATATCGATTGATGTTGAATACATACGAGAACCCAAAAGGACATCAGGTGCACGGTACCAAAGAGTAACGACTTCATTTGAAAATGTGTTTACTGGAATACCAAAAGCACGAGCAAGTCCAAAATCACCAAGCTTTAATTGAAGGTGCTTGTTGATCAATAAGTTCTGTGGTTTCAAGTCTCTGTGTAAAACGCGGTTCTCGTGACAGTAGGCGATACCTCTTAAAAGTTGATACATAAAGGATTTGATGATACTGACGTCCAATGCACCACGCGTAGCACGTGCGGTTGAGTCCATGTATTTCTTGAGGTCTTGGTCCATATATTCAAACACAAGGCTTAGCTTGTTCTCTGTATGAATGATATCTTGCAAGCGTACAATGTTTGGATGTTTTAGTTCTTTCATTAAAGATATTTCACGAATGGCAGTAGATGGTGCTCCTTCTTCAGGATCCAGATGAATCTCTTTCAAAGCAACAATCTCTCCAGTTGCTCTATTTTTGCCTTTATATACTGTTGCATAAGTGCCTTCACCTAGTTTCTCTAATCGCGTATATCGTTGTTCGGGTGGATAACCTGTGGCCATTACGTTATCGGTTTTGCAGAAAAAAAAAGAAAAGGAGAAAGAGAGAGGGGAGTTTGGAATTTTGTTGACAAGTTTTGCCTTCTAAAAAAAGGGTTCTTTTCATTGTTTCATCATGAGTTCAAAGGCACGCTTCTCGAATATCTTCTTTTTCTCTCCTTTAAATTGTAAACTGCTACTGGTGCAGTTCTATATAGAAAGAGATGGCTGTAAAACGGTGCTTGAATTTCTTTATAAGATCCTGTTGTTCCTATGTTGATACATAAATTTAAAAAATCACTGTTTACATGGTCATTATACATTCTATAGGTTACTGTCTATCATTCCTCATAAAGGCAGTCCCCTTTATTATAAAGAAGTAAATAAATATTCATAAATAAATAGGATGTAATAGTCATAGGATTATGCAGCTTTTGTAGAAAGATGCTTCTCGAAAGGCTTTTTAATTGCTCCCTAGAGACACCTTTTTCATTTAATTAATAACTTACAAAGCCGAGATTCCCTTTCGAGGAACACATAGCATGCTTTTTATTCCAAGTGCACAGTACCCCCTGCTTCATTACTTATGTTATCCGTAAGCATATGCTCTCCTATCATAACATAGATAAGATATTGGCTTAAACCTGTTTAACAATAATCAGTTGATTACATGTGCTTCCCTTTGGAAAAAGTAGTCACAAGCCTGGTATTGAAACAGGAACACACATTTTTCACTTTTTTTGTTGCTGTTGTTGTTCAAGCAGATGAGACCATTTTTACTGCGACCTAAGCTTATAAAGATGTTTAACCTCATGTTGGGAGATTCTAACTGTTAATGAACTGACATTTGATTCTCTTTCGACATTAATTATACAATGAACCCTGTTCAAGAAACGAGAAAAAGCAAATATCCTTGGCTCAGAGGATCCCGTGACACTTGGATCTCGTACCATTATCATTCCACAAACAGAAACAAAACGGTAAACCAGATGGAAGCTTGGAAATAATTATTTGTCAAGTTGAACCAGGGTACAAAAGACAAAATTGTAGAATACGCATTCGGAAAGCTATATGGGATATTGAAGTGAAATAGCCTTGGTCTATAAGTACTCCTTTGTTCAAAAGCTTTATGGATATGGAAACTGCAGATATACTTCATGTTTATATATACAATGGTGTGCAAGCTTGTTGCAGAGATACACAAGATGGGTGAAGATGGGACTTATTTCAGGGCTTCCTTTTTTAGTTTGCACAAGTATACATTACAAGGTTTCTGAGTCGAGCCACCTTTGATTCACTTTTGCGCAGCGTCACGATTTTTTCGAGTTTGAATCAGGTTCTATGATTGTTATTGAAGAGTAACTGGATACAAGAAAAAACGAGACAAAGAAGTGTTGAAAGGAGCTTCTTTATGCTCCCACATTTAACATCAGTATGCCATTTTGCAGATAGTTGAAATAATTATCAAGAAAAAAAAAAATCAGAATCCCGAAAGATAATATTAAAAGCCAAGGATGTGCTATTAAGAAGAAAAGGTACGAGGCTGCATGTAAGAATCATGCATTGATGATGAGGGAGACCTCTTCAACTATTGTCAAATATCAAATTGTTGTGAGTGAGCCTAGGGTTTGCTTAGTATTCTTGGTCAATTATTGAATGTACTATTCTCGCTACAAAATGAGGATATGAATGATATAAAAAAGAATATGGGACATCAAGACTACAACTAGTTTTCGCGATATTCGTATAGAAAAATCAAATTTCCTTCCTTTTATAGCTACTGTTTTGTAATTCCTTTCATTTGCTTTCATATTTTCAGTGTACAAATCAACCTCCGGCACTACAAAAAAGGAAATAGATATATAAACATTGAATATGAAAATTTCCTTTTTCTCCTTTCTTTCACAAAGCAACATGAACGATACATTTCTACAGCATCAATTAAGCCAAGAAAGTGCATTGACAGATGCATTATTTGCTCTCTATCACTCATCTAAACACCATACGACAGAAAACATACAACGATTCATTGACTTGTGTAATTACTATCATCTAAAATATCCGCGTATGCATGATTCGTATTAATTTCGTTATTAGATGAACCTATTTGCCATTCTCTCCACAACAGTCGACTCTCTATCAAAGATTTTGAATTTATACATAAAGATGTGTTTGCTAAAGGCGCCTTTGGAAAGGTGACGATCGTCAGACATAAGGATCAAATCTATGCCATGAAAATACTCAATAAATCTTACTTGATTTCTCAAATGGACCGCTCGTCTCCAATGGACGAACGACTTGTGTTGGCCAAAAACGATGAATGGATACCTAAGCTCTACGCATCCTTCCAGGATGGTCAGTATCTATACCTTGTCATGGAATACGCGCCTGGTGGTGATTTACAGGGCCTGATGGAAAGAAGAAACTTCAAGTTTACAGAAGAAGAAGCCAAATTTTATATAGCAGAGTTAGTTCTGGCTGTCGAACGAATTCATCAATGGGGTTATATGCACCGAGATATAAAGCCTGGAAACATTCTGATTGATCGACATGGACATATTAAGCTCGGTGACTTGGGCTCATGCATTCCTATCAATACCAAGGTAAATCGTTTCTTTCTCTAATGATCACTTAATCTCACACTTATTGTGTTGACAGTACCCGCTGTTGATGGTGGGAACAATGTCATATGTATCACCAGAGATGTGTAGCTCCGAAGGATTTGATTCCTCTCTTGGACCTGCTTATGGCCCGGAATCAGATTGGTGGTCTGTGGGCGTAGTTCTTTACGAACTACTGTATGGCATACCTCCATTTACTGGAAAAGACATTCAAATACAAATCAAGTTGATGGATCCAAAAGTGAATGTTCAATTTGACGACTCTATCCAAGCATCATCTGAAGCCAAAGATTTACTGTCAAAGTAAAAGTAATAAAAATGGAGAGAAGGAGAAGAGGGAGGGGGGAGACAAGTGTCAAAATAAGATACTAATTAAAGATAGGTTGTTGCACAAGTCAGACAAGTGCAGATTAGGTCATAACGGAGCAGAAGAAATCAAGTCTCACCCGTTCTTCAAAGATGTTCAGTGGCAAAGTATACGTACCTCGACTACACCGCCGTTTGTTCCACCCATCTCTGCCTTGGATGATGTTACATTCTTCTCAGTAACGAGTGATGACGACGATGATGATGATGAGAAAGAAGACGGAGACGAAGAAGGGGACAATTTGAGGGATAAGGATTTCCCGTTTATCGGATACACCTATGTTAATAAACTATTAGAAGGACCATCAAGGGAAGCCCAGGGTGAGCAAAAGACAGAGCAACAGCAAAATGGGGATCAGTCAGAGGATTGCACACGAGAAATGAATGAACTCAAACAGCAAGTGTCCATATTACAAGACGAAAATGAAAAACTATCAACAAAGTGCGAGACGAGCATATGTAAAATGAGCGCACTCAATGAACACATTTCTCATCTAGAGCAAAAACTGACAGTTCATCAGGAAGAAAGTTTAAAGGACACGAAAAGACAACTCGAGAGGATAAAAGCACTAGAAGACGAGCTTTCAGCACGTGAGAAAGAATCTCAGCAGATGATGACAAAATACAAGCAGAAATTGGAAAGAGAGTATCAGCAAAACAGTCAAGCTATTACACAAAAATTAGATGATCATATGCAATATCTACGGATGATGGAGTCAGAGAATCTTAAGTTGAAGTCTGAAAACGATGCACAAAAAGCACGTATCGCGTCTCTTGAGAAGGAATTGATAGATGCAACAACTCATAACGAAATGTCACATATTCAATTGGAAGAAAGATATGATGCCAAATTAAAAGCACAGGAACAAGAATATCAGGCAAATGTTCAGCAGCTTCATCTGGAATTGAATAGTCTACAGCAAAAGCTACAGGAAATGCAGCAGGAGAACCAAAATAGATCTTGTCAGGATGAGCTTTCAAACAACAAGTCCAAAATACTCTCAGTCATGTGGCAACGCGATAGAGACCATCTACATAGTGTCCAACAAACACTGGCAGACACCGAGAGCAACCTTGCAGCAGCCAAGCGAGAAGTTGCTCGCTTAAAGAAAGAGATCAAGTACTATCAGATGAATATCCTTCATAAAGAAAAGAAGTTATATTTTCCAATGGAAGTCAACGATGATGTTTCGATGATCCCGAATCTTATAGATAGCATCAAAGCACCCATGACCAGAAGACGAAAGCGAATAAATTTATCAGCAAGCTTGAGCAATTTATCTTCACTTGCCACAAGAGATATTTCCAGTGACCATAAAATGAACAGCATAAAGTAAGTAAAAAAAGATCCACCTTGTAAGATATGAACTTGCTCACTTTACAAATTTTACCCTTGAAATAGGTCAAGTATAAATGATAAACAGGTGAAAGAAATTGAAAGTCAGATCAAGATAGAAAAGGAATTTATCGCAAGTACACAGCGTGCGCTAACTGCCCGTGCAAGGCTGTCGAGAGTGAAGACTGAATTTGACCAAGAATTACATGAGTCTATTGCCAAATCTAATGCAAAGATATTGAATCTCCAGGAAAAGCTTAAACAGGTACACTAAATTGCCTCCCCTCTCTACAAGAATTAGTACTGAAAAAAAAAGTATGTATCTGTAGCTCAAGGATGATATCAACTGTAAATAAAGGTTTGATTAAATGTAAATAATAAAGTCGCATTATTGTGTGATACACATTCTAGGCGTTGGTCCCTGAATCCTAGTGATAGACATTGATATCAGAGCATACATGATGTCATCTTTTGCATGACAATACCAATTATGCTTCACGAGAAATAAAAGGGGTGTGATATTTATGCATAATTTATCACACAGGCTCATTTATACAGAGGGAAGAAGTTAAAAAGTCAAGCTTTGAGTATTTGAAACAAATGAGGAGCATTTATTTGTTTACAAAAGAAAAACAAAGAGAATGGATGGTAGCGTTGCAAAGAAAGATATTCCTACCAGACAAATGGAGGAGTAGGAGGAGTAGGGGGAGTGGGAGGGGTAGGAGGAAGTCTTTGGCCTCCCCATCCGCTACCACTACAACCACCCCAGCCGCAGCCACCAAAGTTACGACCACGACGGGCTAAATGATTCCAGTTGGGGTAATAGTCTAGTATGTAAGGGTGGAAGGCAGCAGGATAAGCATATTCAGCCTCAATGTTTTGATTTTGTTCGGAATTAACATTGGCAGCGTCTTCGGCATTTACAGTATCAGCAAATACTTGAGTGCTAGCAATAGAGAGAGCCAAAAGAATAGCAGAGGATAAGAATTTCATGTTTTGAGTGTAGGTAAGAAACAAAATAGCAAGAGAACTAGTTGGTTATTTATATTAAATCGAGAGACGTTCGTCTATCATTTACCATAAAGCTAAAGTGGCTTATGAAGCATCTTTGAGATGCATTTTTATCCAAATGTGAGAGTATAATGAACGACGTGTGCTTGGATGTGATGATATACAAGTAGAGCCCTAAACATCTCGTATTGCTTATGATGCTAGTGTCCCTTCTTAGTAAAGCTCCACTTTATACATTATAATGGACTTGTTTTCTCTAGTATCTATGCAAGAAGAGCATATAATGAAGCTTTTTCCAACCCTGTCCTTCTTGTAAAAGTATCTGATTCTATACAATTAAAGAGATGCACTGATTAGCTATAAATATATAATATAAACAGCTTTACTAAGGGTGAAGTAATGAACTAGAGGCTTTTCTATTAAGCTGTGGCATACAACAAAGTTTCAATAGCACAGCATTTGATTTCAAATAAGATGCATACTCCTTCCAATGTGTCTTCTCAATAAGTCCTTGTTTTTCTTCTATCACCAGGGCCCTGATGAATATTTTGGAAGCACATACTTCTCATTCACACAAGCAGGATTCAGAGTTTGAGAGTAAGTTTGTGTGTCAATATCGCTTCCTTATGAGTAATTCTCAACAAACATACATGATGCCATCTTAGAGAAAGAAAAGCTGTAGAACAATATCATAACTGAGAACAAGTAATGGTAAAGTCAATAGCTAAGAATCATTGCTTTATAATTCATAAAGAAATAAAATATAGCATCAAGGCTTTTATAATGAAATCTATATGTACTGCTTGCAATAAACTGAGATATAGAAACAATAGTATGATATTAGAAAATAATTGATATAGGGACAGGAAAACAAACTGTGGTTGCTTTATTTATCAGTAATATAAGCATTTAAGAAAGTTGCTAAGCTCGAGGAGGGGTAGGGGGTGTAGGGGGCGTGGGAGGAGTAGGTGGACCACGGCCGATTCCACCGCCTGGTGGTGTAGGAGGAGTGGGAGGAGTGGGAGGAGTAGGTGGAATGCCTGGAATGCCTGGAAATCCTGAGCGGCCTGTGCGCCAAAGTTGTCTCACAGGTACAGGAAGACCAACAGGAAAGTATATAGGAGGAGATGGAGGGGTAGGTGGAGTGGGTGGCGTGGCACCGCCCCAGGTAGGAGGAGTAGGAGGGGTGGGTGGTGTTGGTGGGATTCCTCCAATTGGGTAGATAGGAATGGTAGTGCCAGGATAGTAGTAGGGCCACATCCATGGCCATGGAAAGATATTCGACGGTGTAGGAGGCGTAGGAGGAGTAGGAGGCGTGATCTGTCGTTTGCTATGAGCAACAGAATGTTAGTTTCTCCAATATAACCCTGATCATAAGCTTACACAGCACGTTTACTGTACATCAATTTACCACATCCATGGCCTTTACAGCAACAGCCACCACCGCATCCACCACCATTTTGGTGCCAGCGATGTTCAAACTGCTCAGAAGATGTAGGCAAGCTCTCTGTATTGCTACCACGCTTACGGTTCCACCATCCACAATTGCCATGATGTTTATGCGAACGACGTTCAAGTTGTTCAGGAGACATAAGCAGGTTTTCTGTATCAAAGACAGGGATTACTTGTACCTCAGCAGGATACTCTTGATTTGATTCTTTAGTCTTGACACCAGCAGAGGTATTCAAGGGAGCAGCCAAAACTTGAGTACTGATTGTAGAAAGGACCAGAAGGGTAACAAAGGATAAGGATTTCATTTTGAGATATTTGATTTCTGTCGACTGTAAAATAACGGGCTTCTTATATAAGAAATTAAAGGCTCATCTTGTTTATCATAAAACATGTGTCAATTATGTAAAATGACTCTTGCTGGATAACATTAAGGAGGTAGGAAGGTTCTCATATGAACTCATGAGGTGCTCTTAGAATACCTTAGACGTTCTTGCTGATAAAGTTTGAAGTCTATAATCTCACACGTGATGAATTAATGCAAGACCGTGTTGCTGATCTTGGCAACCAAGTTTATGCAAAAAAAAAGAGGCATATTACAGATGTGTACTGTCTGTAAAAGAAGGTTCTTTCAGTAGTTTCTATAACAGTTCATAAAAGAAGCCAAGATAGGTGTTCATGTTTATATTTCTTATAAACTATTTCTGACATGTATCTTTTGTTAATTACTGGAAATACTTACTCTCTTGTATCTTTTACATGTTATAGAAAGCCTTAAAGAGAAGCTCATGATCCAAAGTAACTTGATTACTCTTGCCGTGCATCAATTAAAAAGTAAAAATATAAAAATAAATCTTTCCTTTTTTATATTTTTATTTTTTATTTCCACTTGCAAAATGTTTAAGAAATCTTCTCGCGCAAAGAACATTCGACGAAAGATAGACACTGCAGACGATGAACCAGCGACTGTCAATGAAGGTAATGTTTAAGCGATTAACAAGGAATTAGAAAAAAAAGAAGGGACAATAACATTATGAAATTATAGAAACCATCGTTCAAAAGACAGTAACATCGTTAGCAGAAAAGAAAAAGAAAAGAGAGGCCAAAAAGACTATTTCATTAAGCTTCGATCAAGAGGTACTATTTTGATATCGTTGCTCATGTTCAACTTGGTTAACTGAAAGAATTTAGGAGGAAGGAGGAGGAGAAGGAGCCGGAGAATTTCAAGTAAAGAAGACAAATAAAGGATACAGACTTCAGATAAGAGAGTAATGTAGAAAAGAATGGAAGGCTTTAAAAACAGTAAATAATTAACATGACGCCTTCTGTGTATAGAGATTTGAATCCTTTGGCAGATCTGACAGATACCACAACCTATACGACAACAACAAGTTATGACACAGCCACTTTGAACGAACTTCGCGCAGCCACACCAAGTCTATCAACAAAATCAACAGTGTCTTCAGAAGACGCTTTGCTACATGAAAAATTCCCTTCTATAGCTAATCCCACAACAGAAATATCAGGAATTCCCGATGCAAGCGCGATTTTGGCTGCCAAAAAGAAGCGAGAACAAATGAGAAAGGGATTTACAATTCGAGAACAAGACGATGGGTTTATAGCTTTGGACAGTAAAGATGATACAGAGTTGGTAAGTTTTATAATAGAATAAAAAGAGAGAAGAGACACTTACCACTATGAAAAAATAGGGTAGCGGAAGATTAATAAGAGAGGAAGATGATATAGGAGATGATGGTGAAGCAGGTAAATTGTACTGAAAAGAAGAAATTCAAGGTTCATTTTATCAATTGTGAGTATTTTAGAATTTGACAAATACGTTGGAGGGTCCTTTACGATAAACCAAGGCAAAGCAAAAGCTATGGAAAAGGAGCGTAGAGATGATTTACGTGAAATGATTGACGAGGCTGAACAGGACGAGGAGCAATCAGAAGATATTGGAAGATGGGAAGAGGATATGATCAAGTTTGGAGGTGCAAAAGCTCAAAGAAAAAGCAACGATCCATTTGCAGCACCGCTGAACTATAGACCAGCACAGGGTATGAACGAATTGTACTTGTATATCATTTTGACTTTCTAAAATTAATTTATATAGTACCCGAGTCGGCTGCATTGCCTACTCTGGCAGATGTGATGAGCTCTTTGAATTTGGCAACAAACGACATGGCATTTTCAATGGAACAGCACAAGAGCAACCTGGCAGAGGCACAGAAATCAATGGATTCATTAAAGGCGACAGAAAGGGACATTGAAAGAGAAATTGAAAGAGGAAGCGGTAGATATACCTACTTTCAGGAACTCTCACAATTTGCCAACGACCTTGGAGAATTTTTGGATGCAAAGGTAAACAAGATAGATAACAAAAACCTCTGTTATGTTGCTTATCAGTTTACTTCTATGCAGTTTCCAGAACTCGAGGATTTAGAAGAAAAGGCGCACAGCATGTTTGCTTCCGATGCAGAGGTTATCATTTCTCGCCAATGGCAAAACACAATAGATGATCTATCACTATTTGCCCAAGTCCAGTATACAGACAATGAAATGGAAGAAGATGGGGATTTGGATGAATTTGGCAGAATGAAGGATTTAAAAAACTCGGACATAGCGCGACATCGCAGAAGAGAAGAACGAATTCAACGTATAGCAAGGCAAGCCGATCTTGCTGAATTATCAGGTGAGGAAGCTACACGAGAACAGGGGCTATGGACAGATGATGAGCTGCAAGAAGAACATATTATGCAAAGGGATGATAAATTACAGGACATCGAAATGACTCAAGTTAACAATATGATGGATGATGTGAATAATGAATTTAAATCCCTTGCAGCTGTAAAGAGCAAGTTTGAAGCGTGGAAGACGATGTATTATGACGATTATCAAAAGGCTTATGGCAGCCTGAGTTTACCAGCCGCATTTGAATTTTATGTTCGCTTAGAATTGGTAACTTGGAACCCATTCTGTGTAAGTGTGCCAAAAGCAGACACAGATACAATTTTTATCCAATATTCTTATACGCATCCATTTAGGATTCCTTAGAATTTGATAGTATGGAGTGGCATAGGACTTTATCAGAGTACGGGCTATCATCAGAACATGAAGACCCTGACACTGAAATGCTGAATAAAATAGTTGAAAAGGTGATTATAAAGAAGATCAAAATTTATCTGGAAACATTGAATGCTCGTTCCTCAAGACAAATGAGATATGCTTCGCAGGTTATGGAGCAAGTCTCTTATTATGTGGATCCAAACGAAAAAGCTTACAAGGTATGTAATTGTTTTGCCATGTGTGTATTTTTTTCTAATGATTGGGATGATAGGAACTCGCCATTGAGCTTGTTCATGCTTTAGAAAAACAGATTAGTCGTATTGCAAACATTGTAGAGACGAGTACACTCAGATCAAATTTGGATCAGGAGGCTATAGAGGCCAAGCATCGATTTTTTTGGAGTCAGTGTAAATATCTAAAAACCTTGGCCTTTTTACGTCGACAAATATCCAGAGATCAACTTGATCGACTTGTTAATATCGTATCCACTAGACTTATAACACCTATTTTACAACCACAGCTCGATCCACTTGATGCACAACTGCATAACGAGATGCTGTCATTATTGTCCGTTTTACAAAGAAAATAATAATAACGATGACAACAAGGGATAATTTATTATAACCATACCCTATTTCTTCTATTCCTTGATGGGCGGTGAATGATTTTACCTGTTCTCTTTTGTAATCTGGATAGTCCCTCTTTTGCTTCTAGTTTGATACGTATAGCAGAATTCATTCTCTGCTGTGTACTCTGATCTTTTTCCTACAGGATGGTTAACACACTAGTCGCATACACACACGTAGTCTATGCCGCATACCATATCATTGGGTATAATATCATCCGTCAGAGCAATGGTTTCTGTCGTTGGTTTTAATTCGATCTGATTGTTGAGGGTTTCTTGCGCTCGTAAAGCTATTGAAATGGCTCGTGTGACCATGGCTCCTAGACCGTGAATGGTGACAGTATTATGGCTGAAGAAGATGTGAGATATTATTTTTAATTGATTAACTATTGGTTTTACTTTTCTTTTAGCATTAGTCTCTTAACTCTATTTACAATAGCTGATGATTTGCTATTGCTAGCAATATAAATGTCAGCTGGCACAGAGGCTGGCCTTTGAGGCTTTCGTTTATGGATGGAACCTAGATACTACATTAGTTCTTTCTTCTATAAGAAAAATAATAATGAGATTAGGAATATTAACCTTCAATGAGTGATCTCTTTTTATAATTTGTCTCTGCCATGGATCAACTAAAAGAACACAAGCTTATTTTGAACTTTGGATATTTTTCATTTTCAATAAAGAAAGTCACAATTATGCCCACTCATTTTTTTTTCCAGTTCTCCATTTTACTGACCCACAGGTTAATAGCTTTCTCTGTTACTCCTACCGCTTCAGATCAAGACGACGACGACTCTCAATCTTGACTCTGTACTCTTCTAGAGATTATTTATTTCATACTTCTGGCGTTGATTATCCAACCTATGCTTCCATCACCTGTAGATCTCACCTCAAAGAGTATTTCATCTTTACATCTGACAGTGTTCCTCTTATCTTTGAAGCTGGCATATCTTCTCTAAGCGCCTCCAGCAACTTCAGCCATTGCTCCATTCTGAACTACATAAGTTTTTCTCTGTTAATGTCAGCTTGAGTGCGTCTGTTAAAACAGGTTCTCAAAATATTCAAGTTGAGCTTAGACTAACCTCTACCTCTAATTGTGGGAACGTCATTGTTAATCCCATCACTATACAAGGGCACACCATTCGAGCTATTCCAGCGTATTCGCCTATTACATAAGATTAATCTCAGTGACATCGTTTGTGCTTCTGATGACTATTTGTAGACTCACTTGGGTGCCATGCTTTAGAGATTTGGCATAGTAAAAGATATAATGTTGTACTGCAGTGATGTTTGTGGAGAATGGCTCCTTGCAACAGTCGCGTTTATTTAGAAATACCCTGTAATTCTGGTTATCAAAACGAGATATTGACTTATCACATCTGTCTCTCTAATAGTGGTGCTTCCTTTTTGACTATTTGGGCACGCATGCCTGATCACTGTCAATATTTCAGGCGCAGAGTTATATCTGTAATGGAGCTATGCTTTGTTACAGCGTAAGTGACGTGGGATTGTTCGTAAGATTACCGCCCATCCATTCCTTATGACAAGGTTTCTACCACAGTTGACTGTAATTGAAGAGCAGCTTGCTTCTTCGCAAACAATACCATATTAACACTTTTGCTCTCCGCTCTGGGAGCACTGATGCACACTTGACGAAATTTCTTCAAAATGACTTAAACGCACTGTCTAGACAAGCACAAGTCGAGAAAATATTGATTGCCTTCATCTTTCTACTACTTCAGTTCTTTACCATACTAATGATACCATGTTGAATGCAGTCGCTTCATTTTGCCCATCATTTATTCTTGATATCGTTGAGCAGCCTGCTATAGATTAACTGCTTTCCTCTTTGCCTGTTAAGCTTCATTTGGCCGATGCTTCAAAATTTCTTTAACAACGCCTCTCAACTTCAATTGATCTTTAAAAGCTGTCGATCAGTGTCCTCACCAGAGCAGTGTGAGGTCTGATGGCTTACCGTATACTTTACTGTCGGCCATCTTTCAGCATTCTGCTTAAGGTTATCATTCTACAATCCTTCAATGAAGATTTGACACTTGAAATTATCCATTTATATGATTAAATACTCGTGTTCCTTTTTTACTGAGTAGGGCGACTTTTCCGATCTTCGACATTGGCGTCCCATATCATCAATCAATACTAGCACAAAAGAGTCCCCTCTTCTGCTCAACTATTGCCTGTTATCCGCAGTATCGTTCTTATTTACACTTTTCACACTGTATTCATGCGTACTCGCTTTAAAACAGACAATGAATTACTCATAAAACTAATTAGGAGTAATTGAGATGTTTCTTCCTGAAAGGTTATCAGGCTCTTGTATGACCAAGAGAAGGATTGTCTCAGGATGTATCCTGTTTATTTGGGGTAAGCTTCCATAGATACAAGCTTTTCCATTTCTTTTGTTAATTATGTATATGGGCTGTTCGTTAGCATAAATTTTTGTATCAATGCCGATGGTTCCCGGTTACCTCTGTTCTACGTCATCGTGATCTTAGATAATAGAACGCTCTCCCTCCAGCGCTATTTAATAAGACATTCGAACCGTTTCTTCACGGTTCTCTTTTGGAATCTTTCTTTCGCGGAGTCTCTTTACACATAACTATTCGTTCACTCGTTCTGTAATATTTGTTGAAGATAAAATGTTAGAACGTAAATTTCAATGGGACTGTTTTGCCAAGTACAAAGGTAAAAGACAAAAACTAGTAAAATGAAGAGAGAATAGAAAAAGGACAATAAGTCAGTGAGACTGAAATATATGATGTCTTTATTTACGATGAATAAAACAATGGTATTTATACTTTTTAACATCTACAATCAACAATGATAATTGGATATCATGAGCGTACCTATAAGCGTCCAGCTACAATGGGAATAACTGGGAAGAACCTAACTAGTCACTATGGCGAGAAGAACCGTGAATTTTTTTTAGACACCCCACAAAAAAAACCGTGAATATGGCCATTTTTATCGCACTCGACCGTGAATAATTCACGGTTATTTGAACCAATCATTTGACAGAATCCCTCTTCTTTACGGTCCAATCATGTATGGCTAGTAGCAGCATATTAAGGCTTTCTGAATGGTTCATAATAACGGTAGAAATAGGCAAAATAGACAGGAATTATTTTAGAATGGATGGATTTTATTTATTTCATTTATTTTAATAATAATAAGCATGTATTGCTCATTTGGAATAGCAAAAGCTATTTTATAAAATTATTTGTGTAGTAAAGGATGTTATGTAATGGTTTATAAGACACAAGACAAAGACAAAAGAAGTACTCTTTGA